>NC_077238.1:45004792-45304792 GCF_947179165.1 Solanum dulcamara
TATTTTGAGATAAAAGCTCAATAATGTGTTTAGAACTATTTCATGGAGTCATATTTGGGATTCCCAACATGGGGTCCATTGTCCTATTTTTTATCGAATTTTGGATCTGTCTCCAAAAAATACAATTTTAGTGTCAAGATGTTCATACTGATGAGGTGATCAATATTTTGATAGCGTAAAGCCATTTGGAGTTATTTTTGGAGCAAAAAGCTAACGAAAGAGGAATTTGGAGTACACGTGTTCGACTTTGTGGTAGACTACGATCTCCTTTATTTTGATTGAGCTTCATGAGGTATTGTTTAGTATAAATAACTTGTAGTTTTTTTTTATTTTTATTTTTATTTTTATTTTTTATGGAAACAGACCCTACACGAAGCTTCCACTTCTCGTGCACAGTCAGGGGTTGAGCAGCACCCCCAAGCCTTATTATAAATAAAATTAAAGAAAAATACACGGAGGGGGACATAAACCTTACCTCCGAACTTAGGATGGTTCATGAGTCAGTCGACCTACTCAGGTCGGCCTACTCATCCCCATTACTAGATGGAAAGCGATAAACCTATGGGAGGACTCCTCCCGATACAAGTCGATTAAGAAAGCATAAATGAGGGAGACTCTCCCCTTCCATGAGAAAACAAGAAAGTAACCTACACTAGTCCTATTCAACTACGCTACGTATCATACATAGCTAAATTGAAGAAAAACAAGTATATGAACCTTCTATCTCGCATGGGGTAAGGAAGTTCTATTCATCTTTGCCCTTTTTAGTCTTGTCATACCAAGTAAGTCCAAATGGAAGGGTGCATCCACATCAAGATCATGTATATATCAGTTAGGGAGGATGATAGGAGAGGAAATATATTGAGCTGTAGCAACCAGCAGCCTTGGAGTTGTTGTTGATAAAATATTGGCACTGACTTGTTGCATGCTGCATTTTAAAGGTGTCGCAGCTCTGACGTGTGCAGCTGCTTGGAAGCTCATCTGATGGTGCCTTGCATATTGGAGTGTTCCAGCCAGTAGTGTAGCCTGCACTCAAACAAGTAACCCACCAAGGATTCCAAGTAGCTTGGCTGCCATAGGACTGCTGCAAACAATGAAGCATAGTAGCTGACATGCATGGATTGTTGGAGAGTGTTGGGGAGGCCTTAGCATGCCAGTCTTTAGTCTAACTTCGTTTGAAGCTCTGTAAACCTGCACCTACAAGAGGCCAAAGAAACAGACAAAAGTCGTCTAACTTGTTCAAGGTCGCTCGACTAACGTCTCCAATTAGCTGTTTGAGCTGAAACTTCTTGGGCTTTGCAATTACTATATTTTCTGTAGTCATGCAACATTTGGAGGCCTGGAAACTCCAAATTGCAAATTGCTCCCTCATTAGGCTTAAGTCCGCTAATTCTTTCAAGGTTGCTCGACTAACGTCTCTAATTGTCCGTTTGAGCTGAAACTTCTTGGTCTTTACATATACTGTATTTGCTGTAATACTGCACAATCTGGAGTCATTTTGATGTTGCATGGTATATTTGTTGAGGATTGTTGATTGCTTCTGGGCTCTGCTGTTGTTGTTGAGTTGCTGCTGCTGTTGCTCAGTTGCTATCACTGTTTCTGCTGTAGTATGGCCTATGTTGTTGAGGTATTGGTGCAAGAACTCCAAACTCAGCTGCTGCAAGTCCAACCTAAGGCTCAAAGTAGCATGATACCTAAAGTGAATTGCAATTGTTGGCTGATATGTTTCTGATCTGCAGATACCTGCACAATCACAAAGGAAAAGAAAAAAGAAGATATCTATTCTAATCCTTACCTCAAGGGGTAAGTTGATTGTTCTAGGAAGACAATAAACAAGGGAGACTCTCCCCTTTACAAAATTCCTATCTATGAATTTATACATAGGGAATTCTGTACTACAATTAATGATATACAAATCAAGGAGGTTGTTTGATCCTCTTCAGTTTTGTTCTCCTAAAGTTTGCCATCCCCATTTTGTCCAAGATGTAGTATCCTCTTGTTTCCTTAGGAAGCTATTGAGTACTGTAGAATTGAACCATGATGTCTACACTGTGGCTATGCTTGGAAAGTGTATCTGCAACAAAGTTAGCTTCCCTATAGATGTGCTTACATTGAAAGAAATCCAGCATTATGATCAGCTCCTGCAGGTTTGTGATGTAGTTCCTGATGGTCCAGGGAGATGTGATCTCTTGTTTTAGCCATTTCACAAGTAATTCAGAGTCAACCTCCAGTAGAACCCTGTTGTAGCCATGTTGAATACACCAGATAATGCCTATGACTGCAGCTTGTACCTCAGCTTGGTTGTTAGAACCAATTCCAAGTGGTGCAGGAAATGCATAAAGGATGTTTCCTTTATGATCTCTTAGGATGCCCCCAGCTCCAATTCTTACAGGATTATCCAAGGCACTTCCATCAGTATTCAATTTAACCACATGGTAAGCTGGTTTGTGCCAACTAACTTGGATGATTTTCAGCTCATGGCTGCAGCTTTCCACCATAGCTATTAGCTCCTTCCAGTCACTTGGCCAATTAATGTAAGGGAAAGCTGTGAAGATCAGCATGTATAGTTCTTTGATGACTGAGAACTTCACTCTAGTATTGCTTGACTTTTTGCCACTATATTTGCTAGCACATCTGTTCTTCCATAGGTTCCAACAAATAAATATAGGAGTAGCTTGCAATAATAGTTTATGGACTTCATTATTTGGTTTAGCCAGCCACCATTTCATCAAATTGCTCCTCATGGGGCTGCTGCTGTGTTGTATACCCCAGCAATCAGAAAAATACTTCCATATGTGTCTAGCCATGTGTCCAGAGATAAATATGTGATCTATATTATCCCAGCCTGGCCTGTAGCAACAAGAACATTGAGCAGCTGCATGACCAAAGTGCACAATATTTTCATTGGTGGGCAACTTGCTTCTGAGAGTTATCCAGACAAGAAAGGATATCTTGAAGGGTATATTCTTATGCCATATATTATTGTCTATCATGGTTTTGTTCCTTTTTGGCCTAATCTGGTTCCAAGCTGAAGCACAAGTAAAGTTTCCATCTGAGGTCAGCTTCCAGTAGGCTGTATCTGGATGGTCAGGTTGATACTTGAAGGAAAAACTTAGAATCTTTTGTATCAGGTGCTGTGGTGCATGTTGCCTCACCTTCTGTTCATCCCATTCTCCATTATTCAGGAACTTTGAGACAGTGGTATTGTTAAGTCTAGGTAGACATTCTTTGTGGTAAGCTAGGGGTCCAATTCCTAGCCAATCATCCCACCAAAAACTACAAGAGCCTGAGTTAAAGTGCCACTGTATATGAGGCTCAATCTCAGATTTGTTTGTCATCATGTGTTTCCACATAAGTGATTGACCAGTATCCCATTTCTTCATTACTGGATGTGCCCTTTGGCAATACTTGGCCCTCAAAAAACTCCCCCATAGAGTCTTCTTAGACCTGAAAATCCACCATTGTTTATACTGCATTGCTAGGTAGACATCTTTAAGATTTTTCATGCCAACACCTCCTTCTTCTGTTGGGTAGCTGAGGGTCTCCCATGATGCCCAGTGGTATTTTCTTTTTTCTCTGTCCCATCCCCAAAAGAAGTCTGCTATAAGAGACTTTATTTGTTTGAGAGTAGTGGAAGTTGGAATCACAGCAGATAGAAGATGAATTGGGAGGGACTGCAACACATACTTCACAAGAGCAGCTCTCCCCCCATAACTGAGTACTTTGGTCTGCCATCCTCTAATTCTGGATATCACTTTGGACACCATACTATTAAAGTATATGATCCTTTGACGTCCAATATATAAGGGACATCCCAAGTAAGTAATAGGGCCATGAGTTATTTTGAAACCAGTGATAGAAGTGAACCTTTCAGTGATCTCAGGATCAGTATTCAGAGGGATCATGCACTGACTCTTTTGTGTGTTAATTAGCTGGCCTGATGTCTGCTCATACACTTCCAGTGTCTTCATGATCATCTTGAGAGAGTATCTACATGTTGAAGTGAAAATGATTATATCATCAGCAAAACTCAAATAATTAATCAATGGACCTTTCTTCTCCATGTGGAAACCTTTGTACAAATAGTGTTGATGAAGGTTATTGAGCAGTCTTGAGAGTACCTCAGCACCTAAAATAAATAAGGCTGGGGATAGTGGAGCTCTCTGTTTGAGGCCTCTTGTAGAATGGAAAAAACCATGCCTACCTCCATTCACAATAACTGAGTACCAGTTGTTAGCCATAAGCCTCCAAACCATGTCAATAAATACTTCTCCAAATCCAAACCTTCTCATGACTAGACATATAAATGACCAGGACACCCTGTCATAGGCTTTGGCCATGTCTAATTTGATCACCACATTATCTCCAAACTTTGGTTTTTTAATGCTATGAATAATTTCCTGTGCCAACATAATGTTTTTAGAAATACTTCTTCCCTTAACAAAACCTGATTGATTTTCAGAGATTAGTTGAGGGAGAATAGGAGCAAGTCTGAGACATAGAACTTTTGAAATAACTTTATTAGTGAAGTTACTTAGTGAAATGGGCCTGAAATCTGATAACTTATTGGGATGATCTACTTTTGGGAGTAGGACCAAACAAGCATGTGAGATAAACTTGGGAATAGAATGCCCACAGAAGAAGTATTTCACCAAATTGAATAAGTCTTCACTGATGATATCCCAGCAAGTTTGGAAGAACTTGCCATTAAAACCATCTGGACCTGCAGCAGATGCATCACTGAGGGAAAAAACAACTTCTTTCAGCTCCACTTTAGTAGGCATAGCATTAAGGGACTGGTTTTGCTGATCTGTGATAGAGTTGGGGATACACCTAAGGATATCTTCATTGATAATATTATTACCAGTAAAGATCTTCTCAAAGTAGTCACATGCAGCAGCAGCTATATTCTGATCACCTTGAATAGTATTATCCTGCTCATCAGTAATCTGATGGATGAATAATCTTCTTCTCCTTCCTCTTATAATAGAATGAAAGTACTTGGAATTGGCATCTCCCTCCTTAAACCACTGAAGCTGAGTTTTTTGTTTAAGGATGGATTGTTCAGTCTTCAAGTATTTAATGTACTGAGCATTTACATGATTCAACTTGATCTTGTTATCTTCAGACTTGTCCTGGATGAGAGCATCTTCTGCTTGCTTTACCTTCTCTTCAAACTCTTTGACAGCTTCAAATATGTCCCCATACTGTTGCCTTGACCAGCTACTAAGGGTGTTAGCCACCCTCTTAAGTTTCAAATAGAATACTCTCATTGGATTACCTTCTACTGGTCTTTCCCAACAGTCTCCAACAGTATCCAGAAAGGTCCCATTCTCCACCCAACAGTTAAGGATCTTGAAATATTTGATAGGAGTAGTGTGAGTCTCCTTGCATTCCAGTTAAAGGGGGCAGTGATCTGAACCTGTAGAAGAAAGATGAGCCACAGTAGTCATAGGCATCATCTCTAACCACCTATCATTCACCATGGCCCTGTCCAGCCTCTTCCAAATTCTAACCTCATATCCCTGTTGTTGCACCATGTAAATTTGTGCCCATTGAAGCCCAGATCAGTAAGACCACATGCCTCAATTACACTTATGAACTCAAAACTTTTGTTCATATTGTATGGTTATCCTCCTAGCTTTTCATCAACATCAGTGGTCACATTAAAGTCTCCAATAATGCACCATGGTTTATCTGTGTCAGCATACTGCAGCATCTTATCCCAAAGAGTTCTTCTCATATAATCCTTACACTTGGCATAAACAAATGTAATAATATGAGGGTTGGGATTGGCCACATGTTTGATTTCACATGTAACATGTTGTTCATCTTGGTCTATAATGGAGCAGTCCACATCCTTAGTCCAAAATAACCAAATCTTGTTATTGGGATTATGTATGGCATTGTCTATTCTCAACTGAATTCTGTAGTGGTTGAGCTGTGATTGGTTAGCAAATGGTTCAAGTATTGTCAACATAGATAATTTGTGATAATCCTTGAATTTTTGGAGTCTATCCAAGGCACCTTGAGTATCAATACTCCTTGCATTCCAGCATATTGTATTCATTATCAAAGTTTCATGGATTTGGACCTTGTGTTGATGCTACTCTTAAAGCAGCATTGTCTAAACTGGTAGAGTTCTCTTGCTTCTTTTTTTTCTTCTTATCTTGCTGACCCCTGGGTGATAGGCCCTGCTTCTCAGACATCTGCAGTACTTCATCCTGAATTATATTATCTGTGGTAGGATCAAATGTCCTCAAATGATATGCACTAGTTTCTTCATCTTCCTCATTAGTTTGTTCCCTCTAGTCAGAGTCCTCTTCATCTTCAGAGTGAGTAACTCTATATTCATCCTCCCAATATTCTAATATGACTCTCTTGTTGAGTACACACATCTCAGTATATGTGGTCTGAGCCTGAAGAGGTGGTACATGAATCCCAGCCTGTTCTTCAACCAACACATAGTTTACCCTCTGCTGAGAAATTTCAGAGTGAGTGTGCCCTGGTTTACTTTGCTGTTTCTTCATTGCATCCCTCTTCTTCTTACTCAAAGATAGAGTACTTTTATTGTTCATAAACAGAATTTCTGCACCATGCTTTTGATCACTACTCTTTGGAGAAACAGCATTTCCTTTATCAGTTTCAGTTGCCTAGAATTTGTCAGAAATATGTTGCACCTCAGCTTGTTGGACCTGCATATTGGACCTTATGACATCTGGAGAAGTGGTTGCAGGGGCTCTGTGGTCTTCCCTATAGTCAACCAATGGATTTCCCCTCCCTCTGGTTTCCTCTTCCTGCACATTAGTGGGTGTCTCCTGTGTTCCTCCTTCCTCACCTCCATAAACTTTTTCAGCCACAACAGCAACATTATTTAAAACATTAAAGCTATTGGGGGAGCCATGGGATGTGGGAGCACTGAGTCAATACCTGGGACTTTGGCATTGTTGCATTCCACAACAGTTTGCTTTTCTACAATTTTGCTAGTTTCCTTCCTTTTAAACACCTACTGAATGGGCTTGTGGGGATTGGGAACCAATATTCTATGGGGAGGGGGGTGTTGACTCTGGACTCCAGATACAATATTACATGTTTGGACATTATCATTATTAATATTAAAGCTAGTACCTGATGGCAGTATGTTCCTTGGTTGCTGATTATCACTGGTTGTTGGTTGAGGCATTTTTGAGCTTTCTCTTTGGTGCATCCTGCTTTGTTTACTTTGATGAAGAGTTCCTTGTTGGTGGGATTGGTTATTCTTCTTGGTTTTCTTTTTTTGAGTTTGTCATTCCTCTTTTTCTTGGTTATTTTCATGGTCTTCATCAGCATTATTAGGCTGCCTTTCCTTGTTGTTGTTTTTCTCTTGGAAATGTTGTTCATTAGCCTTACCTGTGCTGGTTTTGTCCTTGTCTACAACAGTTTCTTCAAGAATTTTCTTTTGCCTGTTTTCCTCTTCTCTTCTCTTCACTGTACAGGTAGTGTGAGTGTGGCCTTGATGCCTGTAGTGCTAGCAATATTCAGTCACCCCTTCATATTGAATTGGTTGCCATTACCCTTGCCATTCACATCTTTTTGAAAGACCATCCATACATGTTGGGGTCTTTGTTTTGTAAGATCAACTTGAACCTTTACTTTAGCAATACTACCTCTAGTTTTCTTATATGTTGCCAAGTCCAGGAACAACACTTTCCCAACCGGAGACAAAAGAGGTGTAACCACTTCCATACTATAGCAATACCAAGGAAGTTCTGGTAGGATTGCCTAAATAGGTACCAAGGGAGTTTCCTCCTCTGGTTTAATTGTGGGAGTCCAAAGCTGTAGCCTCATGAGCTGGCCTTGGATGAACATTTTTCCTTTTGACCACACTGTTGTGTGATCAAACTCATTGTCCAAGTCAATGTAGATGTGTCTAGAGTTGAAGTGAGTCAGCTTAACCCCTCTTTTAAACTCAGTTTGTAGGATGAACTCTTTTCTAATAACTTCCATCCTTGGCATTGTATGTGTAAACTTCCTATAAGGGTGTATTTACACTTAGTTGCTAAGTTAACCATGAAGTCCTCTTCAGAGAATAAAACTGCAGGGTATCCTTGGTTTGTGGTGATTTCAGGGGGAGAGATACCTATAGGAGCACTTTGGGCCTCTTGGGCTCTAAGTCTGGTAGCAAGAGTGTGTGTCACAATAGGATTTGGAGGGTTGGGTGTATTTGGAATAGGAGTTCTGGTTTGGTTGTTGATTTTGGGAGCATGATTGTTCCTAATTGGTGGATGGCTATTCTGATCATTTTTATGGTTGTTGGGATTGAACACCTCAAAGTTGTTAGAAACTTTCAAGGGAGCAGATTTGGGAATGTAATGTTTGTGACCAGCTATTTGGTTTACTACAGGACCTTTGGGATGTTGATTGCTCACACCACCTTGTTGGATTTGGATCTTACCTTTACCATTAGTTTTATCACTTAACTCAGATTGTACACTAGTCATATTTTCCGCAGTAATTCTATTTCCAATTTGGATAACACATATAGGATTAGAAATCAATTCAATAGGCTGCATATTAGAATTTAAGACAGTGGCTGGCTTAATTGCATTAGATTGCAATTGAGCTTGAGTACTAGTATAAGTAATTCTATCATGAACAATATGACTATCAAGGTTAGGATACTTACCTTGTGATACTTGAGCAAAAGCTCTGATTTTCTGAACACTGGGATCATTTGGCACTATCAATAGCTCCTGCTCAGTATGGTCAACATGGTCGTTATTGAGTCTAACATGTGTATTAGTTATTTAATCTCTTTGACATTGATGCACATTTTCTTGATGCTGAGTAGTGTCCTGATGCATTAAAGAATGCAATGCACCATCTGCAGTCTCACATTGTTCTTCCACCTGATGGACACCTTTGTGACTTTTCAAATTTGAATTATTTGAGGGAAATTCGAAACAACCTGAATAGTTTTTTGGACTGGCATCATCAATGTGAACATTTTGGTATAGGTGTTACTGCAATTGGATGACCTGAACTCCGGCGGCTTCACCTTGACAGTCGTCATGACGACTTTTCAAATTTGAAGCATTTGGTGATGATTTGAGATATTCCATATGTATGGGGAGCTTCTCAATACTGTCCTGAACCAGTTGGCATTGGTCGCGCAACAATTGGTTTGTCGGAGCTCCTGCGACACCATTGATTGCAGTGTTCAAAGAGAAATTCGAAGCATGTGGTTGTGATTTGAGATGGCGCCTGGTATCTGGGAGATGCTCCTCATTTTTGTGAACACTTTGGCATTGGTTTCGTCCCATTTGGATCACCAGAGCTACGGCGTCGGTGTCAATTTGTTCGCCGATGTTCATTTCGCCTGAAATGTTTATTCCCAGAGGGGCGCCATATTCTTGCAAGCAAAACCCAGGTGGTACGATGGCTCGAAAGTCGTCGGAGCGCTTGAAAATTGAAGGAGCATTAGCGGCGCTCTGGCGGCGTTGCAGATGGACTGCGCTTGTTCATTGCTGCCAATTTGTTGATTATTTTCGTTCCAAATTTGAACTATAGGTCGTATATGTGATGAAGAATCATCACCAGTAGTCCCTATAACATTTAGTAATCCACGATTCCTTAGAGATATGATTTTTTCAGCTTGTAGCAACTCCTCACTAGAACAATGAACAGTGATCACTTCATTCTTTTGTGAATTCAAAGAGCTGTAGGTTGAATCTGATGACGCGGTAACTTTTGTTGTGTTCGTATCGACAGAATCTACGATTCCATCTTTCGAACGAAATTTTTCAGTGTCGGGAGGTGGCTCCCACCCCATTTCCGTTTTTATGCCTAAAATGCCCTTGTAGGAAGTCTTTTGATTTGGGTAATTATGGATCTAATGACTGTTGAGGGAGTTGAAGTAGTTTAGATTGTATGTGATGGATTAGGCTCAATTCCTTATTTCTTGCTTATGATTTTTGGTATGAGCCATAGGCTAGGTTTCCTTTATGAGACTTCCATTCTAATTTGTAAAAATATTTATTGTGCATAGTTTGGCTGTGATTATCCAATTTTAGGTAGCTTATTCAATGTTTATGGTGGTCGGCAGATTTGCGTCTTAGAATTAATTTTTGGGATGAAACTTAGTTAATATAACCATTGTTGGCTAGAATTTATGAGATTTAGTGTCCTTCTCTATTGTAGCACCTATCTTGAAGCTTCGGTGTAGTAATTTCCACCCGATTAGGCTTGTTGTTGTTGTTGTTGTTGCTATTGTTATACCTGTTATTGTTGTTATTGTTGTTGTTGTTGATGTTGCTGTTAATGTTATTATTACTGTTATTATTGCTGCTATTATTGTTGTTGTTACTGTTGTTGTTGTTGTTATATTTGTTGTTGCTGTTGCTGTTATTATTGTTGTTGTTGTTGTTGTTGTTGTTGTTGTTGTTATTGTTGCTGCTGTTATTGTTGTTATTGTTGCTACTGTTGGTGTTATTGCTATTTTTGCTATTACTGTTGTTGTTGTTGCTGGTATTGTTGTTTCTATTGGTGTTGTTGTTATTGTTGTTGTTGTTGTTGTTGTTTCTGTTGTTGTTGTTATTGGTATTGCTGTTGTTGTTGTTGATGATATTGTTATTGCTGTTGTTGCTATTGTTGTTGTTGTTGCTGTTATTTTTGTTATTGCTGGTGTTGTTAGTTTTGTTGTTGTTGTTGTTATTGTTTTTGTTGTTGTTGTTATTATTGTTGTTGTTATTATTGCTATTGTTGTTGTTGTTATTGTTATTATTTTTATTATTGTTATTATTATTGTTGCTATTTTTGTTATTGTTATTGATGTTGTTGTTGTTGCTTTTATTGTTGTTATTGTTGTTGTTATTATTGTTGTTGCTGTTGTTGTTGTTGTTGCTATTGTTGTTGTTGTTGCTATTTATGTTAGTGTTGTTGTTGTTGCTTTTGTTGTTGTTGTTGCTGTTATTTTTGTTGCTGTTGTTGTTATTGCTGTTATTATTGTTGTTGCCGTTGCTGCTATTATTGTTGCGGTTGTTGTTGTTGCTGTTTTATTGTTGTTGCTAGTTTTATTACTGTTTTTGTTATTGTTGGTATTATTGCTATTGATGTGGTTGTTGTCGTTGCTGTTGTTGTTGCTGTTGTTAATGTTGTTGTTGTTGCTGGTGTTTTTGTTATTGTTGTTGTTTCTTTGTTGGTGTTATTATTAATACTATTGTTATTGTTATTGTTGCTGTTATTGTTGGTGTTGTTGTTGTTAGTGTTGGTATTGTTGTTGGTGTTGCTGTTGTTCTTGTTGTTGTTGGTATTGTTGTTATTGTTGGTGTTGTTGTTGTTAGTATTGTTGTTGTTGTTGTTCTTGTTGTTGTTGTTACTGTTGTTGTCGTTGTTGTTGTTATTGGTGGTGGTGGTAGTGGTGGTGGTGGTGTTGCTGTTACTATTATTGTTGTTTCTGTTGTTGTTGTTATTGTTGTTGTTGCTATTATTATTATTATTATTAATATTATTAATATTATTAATATTATTATTATTATTATTATTATTATTATTCATTTTCTCATTCCGCATGTGATGGTCCGTTGCCTATAATTTTGGACTATGGGTTTAGTCTTACCTACTGAAGGGGTGATAGTATGTTTCATCATGATATGAGAAATTGGATCATCACACCTACGGGGGAACAACTCCACATCGCAGACTTTTTCCCAAAAAGTTTAAATTTTTTCGAAAAATTCCAATTTTAATTGAGGGTATCTTGGACAATTCCCTGAACATATATAGTCGGGTTTGGATGATTTTTATTGTTATTTTCTACCCGTTTTACTATCTAAAACCCTAGATTTCATTCCCCCTTCTTTCCCAAATCATCTCCTACATGATTCCTCTCATACTAAAGGGTTCAAGGCCCTCCATTGAAGACCAAGTATCAAGATTACTTGAAGTTTCTCCAAACTTCTTCAATCTCTCTTCAAACTTTACTCTAAGGTATGTGTCTTTATCCATGGGTTCTTCCACCCATGGAGCCCAAATCCCTTTCAACTAAATCTCTTTATTTCTAGTAAGATTATCTTATGGGTCATTCTAATTTCTACTTAATAGTATGAACCTTGATTAAACTAATGATTATTGGTCTATTTTGATGAAAAATAATTTCACATGCATGGATTGATGGTTTGCAAGAATTTTCTCTACTTAACTCCTTAAAGGTTCTTGAAATTCATAGTAGATTGTTTAAAGCATGATTTCTTAGTTGATGAATTTCTAGTGTTTATGCATAATTTCATTTACATGCATGTTTGAAGGCTGAATTGACTTGAACCCATCCAGTTTTACTCTATTTTCACTAAAGCATGACTTGAAGGTTATGGGCTCCAATTAAATGTTTATGAAAGCTAATGACTATGATTATGAGAGTCTTTTCAATGAAAGAATGAATGTTGGTGGAAAGTTTTCTCACATAAGCTAATGGCTTCTCTATGCGATAAAGACAATTATTGCATATTTGAATCACTAAAGACTTTAAGGAGCTATTCTATAATTATGTTTTCATAAATAGTGGATGGGGTAGTAGATATGGCTCCACCAACATGATGTGTACTTTATGTCTTATTATTTGTCTATTCCGTTGGGAGCTTAGTTAGCACCGAGTGGACCTTGGGATAGGCACTCTCTCCCGTAGTTGAGGCAAGATATATGTAGTAAGATCCCATTGTACCATAACTACGTGCCACTGTATGATAAAGGATCACCCATAGAAGAGGCTTGATTCCTTATAAAGGGTCACCCGTAGTTTAGGCTCGTTCAAGTAGCTTAGTGGATCTACTTAGACGTAATGGAGTTTACCTTGGCAAGTAGTCTCCCTTTTTTTGGTGTAGGGCTAACATTCGGACTCCATGTTATAATTCATATGGTTTATGTCGGTTAACGGTTTCTCTCACAAAGTTAAAAAGTCTCTCTCACAATATGTAAGGTATTTCTTGCTATGACTACTAATATCTCTCATACATGTCCATGATAACCCAAGGTTGAAAGTTTTTCTCACAAAGGTTTATGGTATATATTCTAGTATGATTCATGAATCTTACTATTATTACGATTCTCATTATGTCTCATGGCATTCTATAAGTCAAATGACTTCTTACATTGACTTATGATTATCTCTATAGTGTTTATGTTTTTACGTGGCTCCATTATGGTTTCCAAATTGCATTGAGGTTGCGCATGAATTACTATCATGCTTTAATGATTTACTTAGTATGTTTTCTAACTTGGTCAATTGCTCACATTCTTAGTACATTCAAAGTACTAATGCATAATCTTTTGCCTACGTGATATCACCATATAGGGACTAACGTTCTTCCTCGTTCTCCTCCACATGTCTAGTTAGGATCATTTGAAAGCTACTCTTGGTGAGTTCCCATTTTTCAGGAACAATATTCCTTTTCTTTCTAGTTTATGTTATGTTGAAACCTTTAGGCATCTATCATAGTACTTCATTTCTATTTTTGTTGATGGTGAGCTAGAGACATATCTTAGCCCTCTCTTTGTCTAAGATTAGAGGTATTGTTGGAAAAATGTAATTTGAGTCTTGACTATTGATATTTGATATAATAGTTTACCATAGTCTCACTTTCCCCCTTCAAATTCCACTAGTCATTTAATTTTCATTACCTATAAAAGACTAAATTAATGCTAAGAGACTTGGGTGAGGTATCTTCGGTTCCTCATTCACTGTGTCACGTCTAGGCCCTAGGATTAGGTCTTGACAAACTTGGTATCAGAGCTCAAGGTTTTGAATAGTCTTCGGGGTCCAACATACCACGTCAAATAGGGTCTTGTTCATGATTGTGAAGCACACCACAATTATGAATAGGAGACTATGAGGTATTTAGGAAACTTTCCATTCTTTTATATTCATGTCGTGCCTTAGAGTTGTTCTAAGTCTTCCGTTATCTAAAAAAATATTTTATGTTCTCTAGGTAAGGCCTCAAGGAAGAGTACCTCCACCTAGAACAATATATACTAACGAGGCCCAAGATCCTCCGATTCCCAATGCTCCACTTGAGGAGGGAGGTACACATGAAGAATTTTGAAATGTCATCACTTTGTATACCCAAGTCGTGGCCAACCAAACTAATCAAAGTATTGCTTCTCCTCTGCCTCAAGTTCCTACCTTGTCTACTAGGATTCGGGATCCACCCGAATTTGATGGTTTCGAGATAAAAGAGGACCCAATAGAGTTTATTGAGGAAGTTTATCAGATTATGGTAATTATAGGAGTACCTCCAAATGAAAAGGCCGAGACAGTGGCCTATCAACTTAAGGGTGTAGCAAGAGTATGGCATGAATAATGGGTGGTTGAGAGGGGTGAAGGTATGTAACCCATAGAGTGGGAAGAGATCAAGGGTGCCTTCTTAGATCGCTTCTTTCCTTTAGAGCTAAAGGAGGCAAAGATTCTAGCATTCATCAATCTTCGTCAAGAGAGCATGAGTGTGAGGGACTAAGCCCTCAAATATACCAAATTGTCTTAAGCATAATCCTTTCATGGTTTTTGACCAAGGGGCAAGAATGAGTATATTCATATCCAGTGTTTCTATTTTGGTGTCCAAAGAATACAAGACGGCCATGTTGGTCAAAGAGATAAATATCTCCCAATTCATGACATATGCGGAACAAATATAAGAAACTTCAAAAAGGAGAAGACCAATAGTGGTTCATCTTTTACTAATGCTCGATGTTTATGCCTAACAAGGAAGAACATCCCTTTCCCTCTTGTGAGAGGTGTTGTAGGACTCACCAAGGAGAATGCATGGCTAGTAAGGAGGGTTGCTACAATTGTGGTGATATAGGGCATAAGATGAGGGATTGTCCTGTGGTTACTAGAACACGAAGGGAGATAGCTCAGACTGGTTCATCCAGTATGTTATGGGTTTACTTTTGTTCTGATAACAGTTGGCATGGATTGGTTTCGTATACATTGTGCCATGATTGACTTAATAATCCTAGTGTTTGTGAGTTTCTGTGCTAGTTGAAGTGTTAGCTTCTCATGTCTATCCTTATGAATTTTTCGAGTTCAAGTTATTCTCATGTCCTTCCATATCCATGTATGCTCATGAAGTTGATTTTTAAAAATCATGTTTTATGCTAAGCTTAAAAATCCCATGTTCTATACTTTTTGATATGTTATTGCATTCATGCTGAGTTGCCAGTCCTCTTTCCGTGTACGTTCTGTGCTAGTAGGATCTCATTCGAGGAAGAATGTTTCAAAGGGGGAGATATTTTAAGGTCCCGTGTGTTTTGAAGGTTGTATTATAATAAGGTAAAATAGAGGAAACGTGGCTTCGGAGGATCTTTTGGACTAATATTTTGCAAGATTAAATTTTCAAGAAATGCCCAAAATAGTGAAGTTTGCGACCTAGACTCATCGCGCTTCTGATACTGGACTGTGTAAATTTTTTCGAACATGAATCAATCTCAAATCTGGGGAAAAATTGAACTTTGCAAAAAAACAACCTATGGGGGAACAACTCTGCGTCGCAGACTTGTTCCAAGACAGTGTAAACTTTTGCAAAAATTTCCAGTTTAATTGAGGGCATTTTTAACAATTCCTTGAACGTATATAGTCGGGTTTAAATAATTTTTGGGGTTATTTTCCACTCTTTTACTACCTAAAACCCTAGATTTTATTTTTCCCCTCTTTTCCAAATCATCTTCTATAAGATTCCTCTCAAACTAAAGGGTTTCAAGGCTCCCCATTGAAGACCAAGCATCAAGTTTACTTCAAGTTTCTCAAGACTTCTTCAATCTCTCTTCAAATATTACTCTAAGGTATGTGGGTCTTTATCCATGGGTTCTTCCACCCATGGAGTCCAAGAACCTTTCAACTAAATCTCTTGATTTCAAGTAAGACTTTCTTATGGGTTATTTGACTTTCTACTTAATAGTACGAATGATGATTGAACAAATGGTTGTTGGTCTATTTTGATGAAAAATGATTTCATATGCATGGATTGATGGTTTACAAGAATTTTCTCTACTTAACTCCTTAAAGGTTCTTGAAATTCATGGTGGATTATTTAAAGCATGATTTCTTAGTTGATGAATTTCTAGTGTTTATGCATAATTTCATTTATATACATGTTTGAAGGTTGAATTGACTTGAACCCATCCAGTTGTACTCTATTTTCACTAAAGCATTACTTGAAGGTTGTGGGATCAAATTAAATGCTTATGAAAGCTAATGACTATGATTATGAGAGTCTTTTCAATGAAAGAATGAATGTTGGTGGAAAGTTTTCTCACATAAGATAGTGGCTTCTCTATGCGATAAAGTCTATTATTGTACACTTGAATCACTAAAGGTTTTAAGGAGCTATTCTATGATTATATTTTCATAAAGGGTAGAAGATATGGCCCCTCCCATATGATGTTGACTTATAATTTATGATTTGTCTATTTCGTTGAGAACTTACTTAGCACCGAGTGGACCTTGGGATGGGCACTGTCTCCTGTAGTTGAGGCAAGAGACCTATAGTAAGATCCCATTATCTCATAACTATGTGCCACCATATAATAAAGGATCACCTGTAGAAAAGTCTTGATTAGTTAGAAAGGGCCACCCGTAGTTTAGGCTTGACCCTTCAAGTAGTATAGTGGATCCACTTAGGTGTGACAGAGTCTACCTTGTCAAGTAGTCTCCTTTTTTTCTATTATAGGGGTAACATAGGGACTCCATGTTATAGCTCACATGATTTATGTTGGTTAACAGTTTCTCTCACAAAGTTAAAAAGCCTCTCTCACAATGTGTAAGGTATTTCTTGCTTTGACTACTAATATCTCTGACACATATCCATGATCTCCCAAGGTTGAAAGTTTTTATCACAAAGGTTTATGGTATATATCCTATTATAATTCATGACTCTTATTATGATTATGATTCTCATTATGTCTCATGGTATTATATAAGGAAAATAACTTCTTACATTTACTTATGATTATCGCTATAGTGTTTATGTTTTCACGTGGATCCATTATGGTTTCCAAATTGCATTGAGGTTGTCCATGAATTACTACCATTCATTAATGATTTACTTAGTATGTTTTCTAACTTGGTCAATTGCACATTATGATTTCATGCATTGCATTTCTCACATACTTAGTACATTCAAAGTACTAATGCATACTCTTTTGCCTACTTGATATCACCATGTAGGGACTGACATTCTTCCTCGTTTTCCTCCATGTGTCTAGTTAGGATCATTTGAAAGCTACTCTTGGTGAGTTTCCATTTTTCAGGAATAATATTCCTTTTCTTTCTAGTTTATGTTATGTTGAAACCTTTAGGCATCTATCATAGTACTTCATTTCTATTTTTATTGAAGGTGAGCTAGAGACATGTCTTAGCCCTCTCCTTGTCTAAACTTAGAGGTATTGTTGGGAAAATATAATTTGAGTCTTGACTATTGATATTTGATATGATATTTTACCATAGTCTCACTTTCCCCTTTCAAATTCTGCTAGTCATTTAATTTTTATTACCTATGAAAGACTAAATTAATGCTAAAAGACTTGGGTGAGGTATTTTTGGTTCCTCATTCACCGTGTCATATCTAGGCCCTAGGCTTGGGTCTTGACAAACTTGGTATCATAGCTCAAGGTTTTTAATAGTCTTCGAGGTCCAACATACCACGTCAAATAGGGTCTTGTTCATGATTGTGAAGCACACCACAATTATGAATAGGAGACTATGAGGCATTTAGAAACCTTTCCCTTCTTTCATGATTCATGTCGTGCCTTAGATTTGTCTAAGACTTTCTTTATCTAATGAATAGTTTCATCTTCTCTAGATAATGCCTCAAGGAAGAGTACCTCTACCTAGAACAATAGATGCTAACGAGGCCTAAGTTCCTTCGGTACCCGAGGCTCCATTGGAAGTGGGACTTACATATGCAGAGTTCCAAAATATCATCACTTTATTATCCCAAGTCGCTGCCAACAAAACTAATCAAGTTGTTTCTCCTCCTCCACCCCAAGTTCCTACCCATACTACTAGGATACGGGATTTTAAGAGGATGAATCCACCCGAATTTGATGGTTTTAAGGTAAATAAGGACCAAATGGAATTTATTGAGAAAGTTTATCGGATTGTGGTAATTATGGGAGTACCTTCAAATGAAAATACCAAGCTAGTGTCCTATCAACTCAAGGGTGTAGCAAGAGTTTGGTACGAATAATGGGTGGTTGAAAGGGGTGAAGATATTAAACCCATAGAGTGGGAAGAGTTCAAGGGTGCCTTCTTAGTTTGCTTCTTTCCTTTGGAGATAAGGGAGGAAAATATTCAAGAATTCATCAATCTTATCCTAGGGAGCATGAGTATGAGGGATTATGCCCTCCAATACACCAAATTGTCTAAGTATGATCCTTTCTTGGTTTGTGACCCAAGGGCATGAATGAGCAAATTCATCTCTAGTGTTTCTAGTTTGGTGTCCAAAGAATGCCAGACGACCATGTTGGTCAACGATATGGACATATCCCGACTCATAACATATGCAGAAAAATAGAAGATGAAAAGTTAAGGGAGAAATCTAGGAACTTCAAAAGGGCACAGACCGATAGTGGATCAACTTTTACTAATGCTCTAGTGTCTAGTCCTAATAAGGAAGAACATCCCTTTCCTTCTTGTGAGAGTTTTGGTAGGACTCACAAGGGAGAATACATGGCCAATAAGGAGGGTTTCTACAAATATGGTGATATGGGGCATAAGATGAGGGATTGTCCAGAGGCTACTAGAAGAGGAAAGGAGATGGCTCGAGCTTCTTCATCCGGTATGTTATGGGTTTCCTTTGGTCATGATAATGGTTGGTATGTATTAGTTTTGTATTCATTGTGCCATGATTGACTTGATAATCTGAGTGTTTTGAGTTTCTGTGCTAGTTGAAGTGTTAGCTTCCATAAGACCCCGTAAGATAAATAGTTGAACGAAAGGAAAAATTTAGGAGAATTGGACTGACCCCAGGACTACTAGTCAGTCTACAACTTGAATAGACTATTATGAGTCAAAAACATGACTCGTAGAAGCTGGGTTAAGGTAGGAAAATTTGCAGAGGCAGCAAGGAACATCACATGTCAAATGATGACTCATCGAGCAAATGACGACTTGTAGAAGCGAGTCATCGTGGCAAGGTCTGATGAACTGCAGGTGCCATTCTTAGAACACACTCTATGACTCAACAGGACTAGTCGTAGATTAGATGACAACTCGTTAAAATGAATCATAAAAAAACTTTAGAGGCTAAGTAAATTGGTAATTTTTCAGACCTGCAGGATGAGTGACCTTACGAATCATAGCCTCCAAAATGAGTCGTAAATATGACTCATAAAAAACTTTAGATACTTGTTTTTCAAGTCTTTTTAAGGGCCTATAGGAGAGTCATTCCTATGACTCATCACTGCCTCTAAAAATCGTAGAGTGCCCTCATAGGCTGTTTGACTCAGATTTTAATGAGGGGTAGTTTACTCTTTTTCTATAATATATTAATGTACGTGGAATTTTTAAGGACTAGATTCATTAAGTAATTTATCCTAAATACTCCTAAACTTTTTTATTCCCTTATTATTTTTCCAAACAAGTCTAAAACTTCTCTCCCAACGTTTCTCAAGAGTTCATCATCTTCATCAAGCTTTGGTTAGGGTTTTTTCAAGATCAATCTTTCTTTTTTCAATTTTAAAGCTCAATTTCAATCAAGGTATGTAGGGATTGATCCATAGGTCCCTTTCACCCATGGATTCCAAGGTTTTCATTCAAAATCTTATGAAATTCAATTGGGTTTGTAACCCTAGTTTGATCAATTGCATTGGATAGTTTTAATTATGATTTATTTTATTATTTACCATCATTATAAGTATGTTCCTACATGAATTATTTTATTTCAAGTTGAATTATGAATTTCCATGCTTAAAGCTATTTTCTATGATGAATTACATGAAGTATGATTATGAAATTCAATGTTTTCAACGTATTCTATGGTTTTAAATGAAATTGATTATGTATTAAAGTTTTACTCTAGATTCAAGTATGAATCATGATTATGGATTTCAATTATGATCAAATTATTATACTCATGGAAATTATGAAGAAAGGTGACTTACAACCCTCTGTGGTTATTTGTGAATCTCATAATATGAATTAAGAAAGTATGATTTGTAATGATGAAAGGGCAATACTCACTTTGCATGTTTTGTTATGAAATGAGCTATTCTATCAATTTGTAACCTATGATCATGACTATGACACATGTATATTATAAATTCTATGCTATGTATGTATTTCATGGGATTTAACTTAGCACCGAGTGGACTTGAGGTTGGAGCCCTACCAAAAGCCTTAGTAGAAACCTCTAGACCCTTAAACTACATGCCACCTTAGGTTTCCATCATGGCTTAGCTAGTGGATCCACATATAGCGTTGGTACATCACCCGCCTAGCGGGGTAGATTCTACCTTGGCAAGTAGATTCCCTTTTCTTCCATTGTATGGGGAGACATCGGGATTTCATATTATTGCTCGCATGGTCTTATTATCGGTTATAATTCTTATCCCACATATGTATACGCTTATTATGTTATTTTATGGTTTTCAATTTTGTCCCTTAAATATTTTGATCATTATGATTTCCTCATAACTTTACTTATCCTCCTTATTATGTACATATTTGATCTTTGCATCCCATGATTTACATTGCATGTCATGCCCACATACTTAGTAAATTCAAACGTATTAACACATATTGTTTGCCTACATTGTCTCATAATGTAGGGATTCAGGATCATATTCCCGAACGTGGCTAGAGCTTCTATCTGATGAACTTTCGGTGAGTCCTCATCCATCGAGGATTATTTATGTGTTGGTTCCTTCAAAGAATTTTTACTTCTTTCATGATTTGAGGGTGAGCTAGGGATATGTCTTAGCCCCTCCCTTCTCATTCAGGTAAAGGCATTAGTTGGACAAATGTTATCGAGGTTATGCCATCAAGTTACATTCTTCTTTTATGATTCATGAGTTAGATTCTTTTATGTTATTTTTGCATTTAATTTACCTTATGTATTCTTTATGATATGTCAAGAGGTTTGGTTGAAGCCCTTCGGGGTTGCGATAGTTGGGTTATGACTAGGCCCTAAGTCGGGACATGATAACTCTCATGTCTATCCTTACGAATATACGAGTTCAAGTTATTCTCATGTCCTTCCATATGCATGCATGTTCATGAAGTTGATTTTTAAAAGTCATGTTTTATGCTAAGTTTGAAAAATTCCATGATCTGTGCATTTTGATGTGTTATTGTATTTATGTTGAGTTGCTAGTCCTTTTTCCATGTCCGTTCTATGTTAGTAGGATCTTATTCGAGGACAAATGTTCTAAAAGGGAGATATTGTAAGATCTCGTATCTTTTGAAGGTTGGAATTTGTTATAATAAGGTAAAATAAAGGGAAAATGACTTCGGAGGATTTTTTAGACTCGTATTTCGCAAGATGAAATTTTCAAGAAATATCCAAAATAATGAAGTCTGCTATTAGGCACATCGCGCTTCTGTTCCTGGATAGTGCAAATTTTTCTGAACTTGAATCAAGCTTAAATCTGAGGAAAAATTGAACTTCGCGAAAAATGACCTATGAGGGAATAGCTCTGCGTCGCGGACTTGTTTGCAGACATTGTAATGTTTTTCAAAATTTTCCAGTTTTAATTGATGGCATCTTGAATAATTCTATGAATGTATATAGTCGGGTTTGAACGATTTTTTGGGGTTATTTTCCACCCTTTTTACTACCTAAAACCCTAGATTTCATTTCCCCCTTTTCCCCAAATCATCTCCTATAAGATTCCACTCAAACTAAAGGGTTTCAAGGCTCCCCCATTGAAGACCAAGCATCAAGATTACTTCAAGTTTTCAAGAATTCTACAATCTCTCTTCAAACTTTACTTTAAGGTATGTGGGTCTTTATCAATGGGTTCTTCCACCCATTGATCCCAAAACCCTTCCAACTAAATCTCTTGGTTTCAAGTAAGATTTTCTTATGAATCTTTCTAATTTCTACTTAATAGCATGAATCATGATTAAACTAATGATTGTTGGTATATTTTGATGCAAAATGATTTCATATGCATGGATTGATGGTTTGCAAGAAATTACTCTACTTAACTCCTTAAAGATTCTTGAAATTTATGGTGGGTTGTTTAAAGCATGATTTCTTAGTTGATGAATTTCATAGTGTTTATCCATAATTGCATTTACATACATGTTTTAAGGTTGAATTGACTTGAACCCACCCAACTTTACTCTATTTTCACTAAAACATGACTTGACGCTTATGGGCTCCAATTAAATGTGTATGAAATCTAATGACTATGATTATATGAGTCCTTTCAATGAAACACTGAAGTTTGGTGGAAAGTTTTCTCACCTAAGCTAATGGATTCTCTATGCGATAAAGACAATTATTAGACATTTGAATAACTAAAGGTTTTAAGGAGCTATTCTATGATTATGTTTTCATAAATAGTGGATGGGTTGTAGATTTGGCCCCTCCCACATGATATTGACTTTATGTCTTAAGATTTTTCTATTCCATTGAGAGCTTACTTAGCACCAAGTGGACCTTGGGATAGGCACTTTCTCTCAGAGTTGAGGCAAGAGACCCGTAGTAATATCTCATTGTCCCATAATTCTGTGCCACCGTATGATAAAGTATCACCTGTAGAAGAGGCTTGATTCCTTAGAAAGTTTCACCCGTAGTTAAGGCTGGCAGCAGAATCGAAACTTACTAGTATCGGTATCGGTCCATCCCGATCCGGGTCTGGTTCCATTCCGGTCCGGGTCCGGTTCCATCCCAGTCCGATAAGTTCTGGTAGGGGTAGGGTTATGGGGGGACCGATAGGGGTAACGAGATGGGTGGGTGGTGGTTTACCGATCCACCCGATCCAGTTTGTGTCAGTACCGGTCAGGTCCAATTCGGATTTTTCCGCCAAAAAATTAAAAAGAAAAAACAATTATATTTTAGCCGTTAATAAAGTTGTTGCCCCCACCCCCCCACCCCCAACGGCTATATCACCCCATAAGCCCCCTAAACACCCCCTATCCCCCAATCTTTTATAATACCCTAAAGTTTATAAAAAATACAATTAGGTCCTATTTTTTAGCTATAAACCCCCCACCCCTTTAAAAAAAATTCACACTACTTTCTAATCTCTCAACTCTCAACTCTTTCAAGTTTCATTATTTCTAAAATACTTTATTAAGTGTTCTTAAATTATATTAGTTGGAAACTTTTGGTGAATTATTTTGGAGCATCTTCAAGCTTCAAGTTCATAAAGTTTTGGCTTTTACGTCTGCTTTTACGCAGACATTCGGTACATTCGTTCCAACTTATAATTTTCATCTATTTAGACTTTATTAGTTTACTTATTTATTTGTTTGTGTTTAATTTACGTAATATATTTAATTGCATATTTGTAAAATTTTAATAGTTTGCTTATTTAGTCTTCACTAGTTTACTTATTTATTTTTATTATTTATTTGTATTTAATTTTTGTATTATATTTATTTGCATATTTGTAAAATTTAAATATGGATTTCGGAGAAAAAAAATATTTCTAGAAAAGGGAAAAAATCAACTTTGGGTAGTGTTGCTAATGTTTTAATCGGAAAAACTAAAATTGGTGGTAGTTCTTCTCAATCTAAAATTAGACAACTATCATTGCGTATTGACAAATATGACTATATGCATGTAAATGATACTTATTTTGATATTGATAGTAATACTCAATTAGACCATGAATATTTAGATAGAAGATATGGTAATTTTGATGAATCACTAGATGATGATGATGATGATGATGATGATAATGTAGATAATGATGATATTGATACTTTTGATGATGATGAAACTGAGCCACCTACGGCTACTACTCCTTTTTGTGCTCCCGCTCCCTCTGTCACCCCCTGTACATCCTAGTAGAGCTAAGCCTGATACTGAACGTAAAAAAATCTGTTGTTTGACAATTTATGACTAAAAGTGAAGATAAAATAAAAGCAATTTGTAATAAATGTAAGCATGTCATGAACCATAAAACTGCAGGAAAGGATAGTGGTGCAGGGTATTTACGAAATTATTTGATAGGTTGTTGTCCCTTCCTGATGCATTTGCGGGCGTAGGGGGCTCTACCATGGTACAATCGATATTAAACCCTTCTAATACTTCTGGCCCTAGTACACATCGTTCATATAGTAGAGAAAGAGATTTAGAAGAATTGGCTAAAATGATTGTTGTTACTAGATTGCCTTTTAGATTTGGTGAAAATCCTGGTTTTATTCATTATATTAGATTAGTGTATAATCCATCGTTTAATGTTTTTTCAAGAAACACTATTAATAAGGCTATTTTTTGATTATCAAGGCCAACATTTTCATATCTTCATTGTTTATTTGATTATAATACTTGTAGAATAGCTATAACTTCTGATATGGGACGTAGTGTAAATGGTAATGATTATTTCACAATTACCGGTTATTGGATTGATGAAAATTTAAATTTACAAAAATGTATTTTGGGTTACAAAAATTGTGAAGTTTTAAAAACCGGTGCTTATATTGCTCAAACTATTTTAGGAGTTACAGAATTTTTTGGAATAACTAATAAAATAATGATGCCACTTTAGACAATGGTGATATTTTAAAAGGTGTACTTAGACCTATTTATGATGATGGTCTTCATATTAGATGTGTTGCGTGCGCGCACACACACACACACACACACACACATATATATATATACATATATATATATATATATATACATATATATATATATATATATATATATATATATATATATATATATATAATTTAATTGTTAGAGATGGTATAGCAATGTATAATAATGGTTGCATTAAATGTGAAGTTGCATGTCATTTTATTTTTAAATGTCAAATAAAAACTAGATGTAAAGAATTTCAAAATAGGTGTCATGAATTTAATCTCCCTTATAGAAAAATTCTAGAAACTGTTGCTACTAGGTGAAATTCTTTATATGAAATGCTTAAGGTAACTTATGAATATAGAAAACCTTTGCAAATGGTTTGGAATGCTCATAACGCAGATATGGATTCTAGACTTTCAGAAACATGCTGGGATGACGTAAAAAACTTGTGGAGTTTTTAATTTTTTTTCTTAGCTGCAAAACAATTTTGTGGACTTTATTACCCTACTATTTATTCCGTTTTACCAAATATTTGTGTAATTTCTACTAAATTTTATGATTATCGAAATAAATAAAAATTTAAAGATTCTATTTCTAAGATGATTGAAAATTTTTAAAAATATTTTTTTCCTATTCCTTAAATTTATTTAACTTCTTGTTTATTAAATCCAACATACAAAGAAGTTGGTGCATCAATAATGATTGAAAAAATTTATTTAAATTTAGGTAATAAGGATGATGAAGAACCTAGTTTATCCATGGTTAAATATAGTATTAAAAATGAATCTAGAAAATTATACGACTTGCATAATTCTACTATTTTAAATGAAGTAGACGTCAAGAAGAACCCCAAACATCTAAATGTAGATATTCTGAAGATAATATTGATGATATGTTATAAAGTTATTTAGGACTTACTTCTAACGAAAAAAATGATTTTGATGAATTTCTTAATCAGGGAACGAAAAGCATTAAGAATGCAGAAGGCAAACCCGACCTTTTGAATTGGTGGAGGATCCGCGGCAAGGCATTTTCAATGCTTCAATGGGTTATTCGAGATTTGTTTGCTATTAGGCATCTTTAGTAGCTTTGGAGGGAATCTTTAGTGTGGCTAGATTTCAAATAGGAGAACATAAGTATTCGTTAGCATCTTACAGCTTAGAGATATCAGTGTTATTTAGGGATTGGATTAATGCAGAACGTAGGAATTTTGGGCGTCCGCATTACCTGCCCAATTTGAATATGATGTTGACAATATTTTGGTAGATTCAAGTGAAGACGGAATGGATGCATTGGAGTAACAAGCTATACAAGTACTTTCGGAATAAGTAACTAGAGAAATATTATAAGAATTAAGACGAGAGTATTTTAGAGAGTACAAATATTAGATAATTTGAGGCCTAATTAAAATAGAACCCTTCCTAGAAGGTGGCTGCATCGATTAGGTACTCTTCTAATATTTATAAATTATAATATAAATTATACTAATTACTTTTTTATAAATAAAATGGTAGGCTATTGACCTTAATTTGTTTTATTATTGTCTTCAATTTAATTCAAGTATTTTTCATGTATTTTAATTTTCAAATATTTCAAACTTTGAAAAATTTAAATTTTAAAAGTTTAAACTTCTATTTTCAAATTTGAAATTTAAACTTTAAAATCTTTAAATTTTCAAAGTTTAAAAGTTGAAAATTAAACATTAAAAGTTTAAATTTCGAAATTTAAACATTAAAAGTTTAAAATTTGAAATTTAAACTTCAAAAATGTATTCTGAAAGAAATATTAAATTAATAATGTATTTTAGAATCTTTTTATTCATTATTTAAGTTAATTTAACTATTTTTTTTTTGAAATACCGATCTAGTCTGTCCCGGTATCTATCGGATCGGGACATAAATTATAGAAATACCAATACCGGTCTAGTCCGGTTCGGGACGGAACCACCATTTTCATGGCTAGTTCCAATAAATATCAGTCTGATTGTCCCGGTTCTGGTACCGCTGCCACCCTTACCCGTAGTTTAAGCTTGACCCTTCAAGTAGCTTAGTGGATTCATTTAGGTATGATGGAGTCTACCTTGGCAGTTAGTCTCCCCTTTTTTCTAGTGTAGGGTTAACATCGATATTCCATATTATAGCTCACATGTTTTAGGTCAGTTAATGGTTGCTCTCACAAAGTTAAAAAGTCTCTCTCACAATGTGTAAGGTATTTCTTGCTATGACTACTAATACCTCTCACACATATCCATGATCTCCCAAGGTTGAAGTTTTCCACACGAAGGTTTATGGTATATATCCTACTTTGATTCATGACTCTTACTATGATTATGATTTTCATTATGTCTCATGGCATTCTATAAGGAAAATGACTTCTTACATTGACTTATGATTATCACTATAGTGTTTATGTTTTCATGTGTCTCCATTATGGTTTCCAAATTGCATTGAGGTTGTTCATGAATTACTATCATGCTTTAATGATTTACTTAGTATGTTTTTTAACTTGGTCAATTGCACATTATGATGTCATGCATTGCATTGCTCACATACTTAGTACATTCAAAGTACTATCACATAATCTTTTGCCTACATGATATCACCGTGTAGGAATCGACGTCCTTCTCGTTCTCCTCCACGTGGCTAGTTTTGGATTATTTAAAGGCTACTCTTGGTGAGTTTTCATGTTTCAAGAACAATATTTCTTTTCTTTCTAGATTATGTTATGTTAAGACTTTTAGGTATCTTTCATGGTACTTCTTTTCTATTTTTGTTGAGAGTGAGCTAGGAACATGTCTTAGCCCCCACCAAGTCTAAGACTAGAGGTATTGTTTGACAAATGTAATGTGAGTCTTCATAATAGATATTTGATATGATGTTTTCCCATAGTCCCACTTTCCCTTTTTAAATTCCATATATCATTTAATTGTCATTACCTATGAAAGAAAAAATTAATGCTAAGAGTTTTGAATGAGGTATCTTTGGGTTTCTCATTCGCTATGTCACTTCTAGGCACTAGGCTTGGTTTGTGACACTAACGCTAAGACTCAAAGAGGAGCTTCTAGTGGTCAAACTATCCCTAAATGCAAAAGGTGTGGGAAGAACCATTGAAGAGAGTGTTTGGAAGGTTGTAATGCATGCTTTGGGTGTGGCAAGATGGGTCGCCAAGTAAAAGAATGCTCTTCATTTGTGACTAGGGGTGGAGGTGTCATCCTCAGACTCAGACTACTACTTCCAAACGTCCGACTCAACATGGTATTATTTCAGGTTCTGGTGGTGGTCAATGCCAAACCAGGTTTATGCTCTACAAACTCATCATGAGTTGGAGATTTCTCCAATGTAGTGACTAGTATGTTATGAGTCTTTCAGTTTGATGTTTATGCATTGTTAGATCCGGGTGCTACTCTACCATTTGTTTCTCCTTATCTTGTTATGAAATTTGATGTTAGTCCCGAGATCATGTTAGAGCATTTTTCGGTCTATACTCTTGTTGGTGATTCAATTTTGCTAAAAGTCTATAGGAATTTCTCGTTCATAGTTCCCTTAAAATCACCTCAATTAATCTAGTAGAGCTTGATATGACGGATTTTGATGTTATTATTTGTATGAATTGGCTTCATACATGTTATGCTTCTATTGATTGTAGAATCTGTGTGGTTAAGTTTCACTTTTCTAATGAGTCATTCCTAGAATGGAATGGTAGTAATTCCTTGTTTAAGGGCCAGTTCATCACGTGCCTTAAATCTAGGAAAATAATCTCTGAAGGTTTCATTTATCATCTAGTACAAGTTAGGGATACGAATTCCAAAGCTCCTACTCTTGAGTTAGTTTTGATTATTAATGATTTTCAGAAAATATTTCCTAATGATCCCCCAAGTATCCCCTTCCCCCCCTAAAAGGGAGATAGACTTTGTATTGATCTTCTTCCCGGCACCTATCATATCTCTATTCCTCTTACCAAATGGTTTTGGCAGAACTTAAGGAGTAGGATCAGTTGAAAGATTTATTGGATAAGGGTTCATTAGACTGAGTATCTCTCCATGGGGTACCTCGGTTCTCTTTCTTAGAAAGAAGGATAGTTCTCTTCACATATGTATTGATTATTGGCAATTGAACAAAGTCACAATCAAGAACAAGTACCCCATTCCAATAATTGCTTACTTGCTTGGCCAACTTCAAGGAGCGAGTTATTTCTCAAAGATTGATCTTTGGTCGGGTTATAATCAACTTCAAGTAAGAGAATGTGACATTCTAAAGATGGCTTTCAAAACTCGGTATGGTGACTTTGAATTTTTTGTTATTTCTTTTGGACTAATGAATGCTCCTGCGGCTTTTATGGATTTGATGAACAGGTTGTTCAAGCAACATTTGGATATGTTTATTATTGTGATCATCGATGATATATTGGTCTATTTTCGAAGTGAGGAGGAACATGCTGATCATTTGAGGATTGTCTTACAAGATCTCAAGGATCACCAATTATTTGCTATGTTTAGCAAGTGTATGTTTTAGTTGAGGTCAGTTTCTTTCCTTGGCCATATTATTTCTAGTGAAGGTATTATGGTTGATCCTAAGAAAACCAAGGCAGTTAAGAATTGACCTATACCATTGTCTCCCTTTGATATTCGGAGTTTCTTAAACTTAGAAGGTTTGTGGAAGGATTTTCTTCCATTTCATTTCCCTTGAAAACTTTGACTCAAAAGAAGGTGAATTTCAAATGGTCCAAGGCATGTGAGAAGAGCTTTCAAGAGGTGCAAGATAGACTTACTTCCACTTTGGTATTGACTTTACCGGAAGGGTCCAATGGTTTTGTTATGTATTGTGATGTTTCAAGGGTTGGTCTTGGTTGCACTTTGATGCAAAATAGTAAAGTGATAGCCTATGCCTCTAGCCAACTTAAGGTGCATGAAAAATACTATTCGACTCATGATTTGGAGTTAGGCGGTTGTGTTTGCTTTAAATATTTGGAGACACTACATCTGTAGTGTCCATGTTGATGTATTCGCTGACCACAAAAGTTTGCAATATGTGTTCAACCATAAGGATTTGAACCTTCGACAAAGGAGGTGGCTTGAGTTGTTGAAGGATTTTGATATGAGAATGTTGTACCATCCAGGTAAATCAAATGTGGTAACTGATGCTCTTAGTAAGTTGTCCATGAATAGTGTTGCTCACATTGGGGATGAAAAGAATGATTTAGTTCGTGATGTTCATAGACTATCTTGTTACGGTGTTCGCTTGGTTGATTTGAGGGATGGTGGTGTTGTTATCCAAAATGGTTCTAAATCATCTCTTATGGTGGATTTTAAGTAAAAGTAAGATAATGACCCAACAATTGTTGAATTGAAGAAAATGGAAAGCCATTGAAGATTTTTCCCAAGGAGGAGATGGTGTGCTTAGAAATCTAGATCGTGTATGTATTCCAAATGTTGATGTCTTGAGGGAAATGATATTGTTCGAAGATTATAGTTTGCGGTATTATATTCAACCGGGTTTCACGAAGATTTATCGAGATTTGAGAGACGTTTATTGGTTGAAAGTAATGAACAAGGTTAGAATTGTCAACAAATGAAGGGTGAGCATCGAAAATCGAAAGGTTAAGCTCAAGACACTAAGATTCCTACTTAGAAATAGGAAGACTTGAATATGGATTTCATTACTGATTTGCTTTTTACCCATAGGAAATGATTTAATTTGAGTTGTTGTTGATTGAATGACTAAGTCAGTGCATTTTATTCCCATTAAGACTTCCTAATCAACTGTGGATTATGCTAGACTTTACATTCGAGAGTTGGTTAAGATTTAAGGTGTTCCATTATCTATAATTTCAAACCGAGGTATTCAGTTCACTTCCTAATTTTCGAGGTATTCCAAAAGGGTCTTGGTACTCAAGTTAAGCTTAGTATAACTTTTCATCTTCAGACCGATGGTTGAGCCGAACGTACTTTTCAAACTTTGGAGGATATGTTGAGAGCTTGTGTAATTGAGTTCAAAGGGAATTGGGATTATTACTTTCCATTGGTTGAGCTAGCCTATAACAACAATTATCATGCTAGCATCCAAATGACTGCATTTGAGGCTTTATATGCTAGGAGGTGTAGATCTCTAATTGGACGTTTTGAGGTTGGGAGGTTGCTTTTATAGGATCCAAGTTGGTTTGTGAGGATATAGAGAAAGTTAGACTCATTAGATAAAGGTTGAAGATTGCCTAAAGCCAATAATAGTCCTATTTGGATGTAAGGAGAAGGAAGCTTGAATTTGAGGTTGATGATTTGGTTTACTCGAAAATCTCACCCCATGAAGGGTGTGATACATTTTATCAAGAAAGTAAAGCTTAGTCCCTTATATGTAGGCCCATATCAGATTTGAAGCATTTTGGTAAGATGGAATATGAGTTTGATTTGCCTTCAGAGTTGGCATTGGTACATTCGGTGTTTCATTTTTCATTGTTAAAGAAGTGTGTTGGTGATCTTACCTCTATTTTGTCTTTAGACAGTGTTAGTGTGAATGAGATTATATCTTATGAAGAGTTTCCATATGAGATTCTTGATCGTCAATTCCGAAAGTTAAGAAACAAAGAAGTTGCATTTGTGCAGGTTCTTTGGAGGAACTAACTAGTTGAAGGTACTACATGGTAGGCAGAAGCTGATCTGATGGGTTTCTATCCTCATATATTTTCTTTCGTTCCAAATTGAGTCATTAAGTTCCTTCATGTTCACTCTTTTGAATTCATATATTTAAGTCATTCTCATGTTTTGGTATGCATGCATATTCATGAAATGAGTATTAAAATCATGTTTTAGGTTGGGGTTAGTTACTCCTTGGTTTCATGGATTTTGATGTATAATTGCATTCATGTTGGGCTGCTATGTCTCTTTATTACTTTATTCATGCTAGTTCGAGTTCCATTCGACGATGAGTGTCCCCAAGGGGAAGATATTGTAAGAACCCAAAATTTGGAAAGTTAAAAAAAAAAAAGGAAAACCTTAGAAAAAGCTTATGGTGCAGCATTACGACAAGGTGAGTTATATGAAAGGTCCTACGGTCCGTATAAGGTCCCATGGGTCGTAGACCTAACCGTAGGAAAGCTTCAAGAAGAGGCTTCAAGGGAAGGGTTATACGGACCCTTCTACGGACTGTCAAAGGAACCATATCCTTAAAGGGTTCCATAGAAATAGGCTTGGGAGGTGGAAATTGAGAAAATATCCCATGAAGGGGACTATGACCCATAGACATGAACACGAACCATATAGAGGTCTGTGTAAGTCGACCCCCAGGACTTTAAATAAATCACTCTTCACGGAATACCTTCACGACCTGTGAAGGTATTGACAACCCGAAAAGCCTCCCGTATAATCCATCCCCTAGTACACAAAGTTCCACACTCTTCCCATAGAATCTTATACGGTTCATAGAAGTTTATACAGACCGTATAAATGGGTTGTTAAGTCGACCTGTCAGTCTTTTTCTAGGGGTGTTTGGGTCTTTTCCAATTATTGTAATTCCTATACTTGGACTTTTTAGAGTGTATTCCTAAACTATAATTGATTCCCAACCCTCTATTAACCCTCACACTCTAAATTATTCTCCCAACCAAAATTGCTCTCTCTAAAAGAATTCTCCCAAAGGTTCTTCTTCAAGATAAAGTTAGGGTTCCAAAGTTCAAGTACCTCAATCACCATTATTGTTAAAGATTTTACTCCATATATGTGGAAATTTATTAATAGATACCATTCATCCATTGGGTCCCAAAAGAATCTCAAGTCTCTAATTTAATTTAACCCAATTCCAAGGGGTTTCATATCAATTCTTCATGGGTCCTTTCTATATTGATTCAATTTCACCCAATACCAACCACTCTCTTCTTCTTTAACAAATCTTTCATAAACTAAGCATACCCCCAACATTTTCAAAAATTTTATCAACCAGTGATATGTTGGCAGACCACTTGGCGAATAGATCAACAAACTTCTTAAATTGGTTTTCCATCTTTTTCTTCAATGGCCTTTAAGGATAAGAAGGGGAGGGGGTACTTGGGAACATTGTCCTTGGAAGATTAATCCCCTTTTGTTTCCTCTACTTTAATCACCACATTAGGAGGTTCATCCTGTCATTCTCTTCATCAACAATCAGATTCTTGTCATTTACCACGTCCTCATCAACAACAATTCTTATTGATGCACTAGGCTTCACCCCATCATCAACTTTCTTACTTACCACTTTTTTAGGCATAACCTTTGTATCATCAAGCACCTTATCATTCCTTTGACTATTACCATAAAATGGCCATAATTTTTTGGATTCGAGAGAGTGTCACTTGAAAGTGTACCTTTGAATCTTTGGTTGATTTGAGCCGATTGATGATTTTAATTGGGTCTCCAAGAATTTAATTGAAGCAGAATGCAAGTTAACAGTTTGAGTTAAGTTGTACACATCACTCTTAAGTTTTTTAACTCTATTATCCATATATTCGATCCTCTTGAGAACTCCGTTCAATATCTCCTCAATCTTCAAACTAGTCAGGTAACTCACACTTGCTTGGTTGTGAGGAGCATTAGATTTCTGTGGAGGCACATACGGGTTCAAAATTTGATTATTATATTTATCATCCCCTCTTGAATGATCTCGCTTGTGCCATTATCCGTCTTGATATCTCCATGGACCATCTTGATCTCTCCAACCATGGTTCTTCTCTCAAGGATGTCAAGGACCTTGATTGGTATGATCAAATGACATTCACACTTTTTGTTCTGGCTCTTAACATGTGCTTAGCTAAGAGCTTTACATTAGTCATCATCTTAGTCATTTGTTCATCTAGCTCTTCTTCCTTCTTTCTCATCTCATTTTCATGGTTGAAGATGCCACACTCAATGACCTTTAATTATTCCTTATATTCTAAGCCATATTAGTTCTCGCCATTTGATCAAGGTTATTTCCTTCCTTTGGTATGTTTCCGTAAAGCTTAGAGGCAATATGAGAAGGTGTTGTTATCATTGTTGTACTCATAAGAAAGATTGCTGGTTGTTGGATGCTTGAGTAGTTGTAATCCTTCCTTTTAGGGATTCATATTCTGTTAGTAGTAGCCCTATGTTGGGCATGATTTAGAGATTATTTGTATAGGTTACTTATAGCTTAATTACTGGCCTTTAGACTATTGAATTTTTATTGTTTCCCTTGGTGCTATTGTGGTTAACTGCAGGAATGTGATCATTGCCTAAAAGGGCTATGTGTTGCGTACAAAGTTATCTTGTTGCCTAAGAGGACTATGAGTTGCCTACAGGACTATATTGATGCCTGAGAAGGTCATATGTTGCCTACGGGGCTATACTGTTGCCAAGAGGGCTATGAATTGACTATGAGGTTATATTGATGCTGAAACGGGCTATGTGCAACATACGAGGCTATATTATAGCATAACGGGCTGTATGACTGCCTACGGGGCTAGGGGACTATCGAAAGGGGTATATAGACTGAATTGGAACCTTCTAGGCTTGGGGGCCTAGGTAGGTGGTCTTGGTTGTTGTTTGTACCTGCTGAGCTTATGGGGTTTTAGTCAGGTTGTTGTTTGATTAATTTTGGTATGTTTAGACTCTGAAGTAGGTTAGTACACTTATCTTAATCTTGATTTATCTTAATCTTGATTCATTTATCTGATTACTCTTAGTATATTATGATACCTGCTCATAGTTTATCGCCTTTCATACTCGATAATTATTTCGTACTGATGCCCCATTGCCTGGGGGCACTACATTTATGACTATAGGTCCCAACAGACGACCAAATCGACCCCCTCAGTAGCAGGGTTGAATTCTAGCAAGTTGGCTAGCCTCTTTCTTTCGGAGCTTCAAAAGTTTTGAGTTTTATTAGCTTTTATTGTATATATTCTATTTGGGTAGGCCGAGGCCCTGTCCCATCAAGATTTACTACTCGTAGAGGCTTGTAGAATAGTGTGTGGGTTGCATAGCTATGTTATATCCACGTTGGTCTAGTTTGTTGGGTTGTTGAGGCTTGTTAGTTGTTTGATCTATTGCCCTTATATATACTTGCTTTTAGTTTCAGTATCGACATCATGGTGGCCTCGATGACCCAATTAGGACTTTTGTGTTAAGTTTCCATTACTTTATATGAATTTTTGGGAGAAGCTGTTTCGTTTATAGGGTTGTTGACAGGGGTCTTGCCGGCCGAGGGCATGATTTAAGCAGAGATATACCTTTTTGTTTTCTTGATTGGGGATTGCTGACATGCTCTAGTAGCAAATGGTTCAGCAGGGCCGGCTCGGGCCTGAGTTTTGACATTAGGTGTCAGTTGCGCCCCTTGATTTTGGGGCATGACAACTTAACATGAAAATATTTGCCGATATAAGTGTAAGTATTTTTAGCATTGTTCTTGACATTTTGAGGTAAGTGTTTAGTGTTTTTAGTACTACTATTTTTTCTATCACTGGCTCATTGTAGTTAACATAATGAAAAGAAATCATCTTTTCTTGTAAAGTGCGTTCATCAAAAAAGAAGATACCGTAGAGATTAGTCGATACAACACTCGTCAATCGTCTGATAATTGATGATTCGTTATCGAACCAACCAATATCTTATAGATTGACTAGTGAATTGATATAATTAAAAATTTTATAATCGATAAGTTAAATCATTAAGCAAAATTATCCGTATGATACACCCAATAATCAACCCTAATTAGAAGGATGTCATTTATAAATAAAAAGGCCGACAAATAATAGTCAACAATATTACATAATTAATAACTATAAAATTTGATAGAATTTTGCACAATAAACAAAAGCTTTATATATAAATCATGATAGATTTATACTATTCATTCAGATGTATATTAGATGACGTTTTTAGTTTGTACTCATCATATAAGAAATTCATTTACACGTAAGAGATAAATGTATTTTCACTAACACTACTTCTAATTAAATTGTACCTATTTAATATGAATTTGTAGTCATTTTAAAATGAAAGTATCTGAATAAAATAATTTTTTTATTTTCTTTTGATATTATCTTTATCATTAAATAACTTGAATAGAATATTGGATATAAAATTTAAATTGTTCAAAATATAATAAATAAAATTAATTTAGTAAAATAAATATTCAGAAATGTCTTTTTTTAAGGGGGATATTAACTCAACAATGCCAAATAAAATATAATGGAGGAGTAATCATTAGACAAAAGACAATCCAGTGACTATTGAAAACTCAAAAATTACTTGCAATTGAAGGCCCACAAGCTCAGGTGTACATGCATCTATTATTTTTTCAGAATAAAAATTGCCTTCAAACTTTGAAATATTTACCAAAAACACAGGTGAGTAATAATGAAATTGAAAAAAAATCAGGGGCATAAATAAAACATGAAAAAAATGATAATTTAGTTATGCATGACGAAATAAGCAAAGGGTAATTTTGTTAAGACAATCAAAATTTCACAACATCAGTTTACAGAGTGATTTCTTTACCAATCATTAAATTACCTTTGAAATGCCAAAGCAGGCATGTTGACCTGCAACCTAAGTAGGCACATGTAAACCCATCTTATTAGATAGTAGTAATATAAGTAAATTACAACTACTTTAAAAAGAACTCTCTCTCTAATCTCTCAAACCCTGCAACCTAATCCTTGTCGCCAATGGCCAATTACGCCGGTAGACAACCGCCACCATTGCTACTAAATCAATACCCCCCTCTCCCTCATATGAATTCAATGATGCAGCCACTAACGAAAAAAGATGGAACAGACTCTAGAGACTTTCTATTGAGGTTTCCTTAAACATATTCAACCAAAGGATCAACTTTATTAATGAAGAATCACATATAGTCCAAAAATGATCAGAGATACGATATTTAATAGTTCAATAAAACCTTTAATACATAGTACTAGAAAAGATTTCAAATAACTAATCAAACATACATGAACTTCACAAAATATTACTTAGTCAGTGTGGCATCACATGTGAGTGTAGTATTGGACTGATTGAGAATAAACATACCCTAATAAAACTTACTCTACTTGAGGATTACATAAGAATGTTATCAACCCTGCATATTACTTGAAGTTTCAAAATAGTTTCTTGAAAATGAGACCTCTCAAGTGGGATCTGTGGTTCAAATATGACGAACAAACTTCTATTACAATAACCTCAATTAGTTTCCAGATCTACCATCAACTTTTTCTCAAAGAAAGTAATATTCTTGCTAGCCTTTATTATTGGGAAAATTTTGTTACTAGACATGACTACCAAGAATCAAACTAGACCAAAATGTGCCAATTCCAAAATTGAAGCAGATTTGTTGTCAGGTATGCCCAAATCAAAATCAGTGAGGAAATATTATACCACGTGAGAGTTGATTTCTAAATGAATTCGTATCAAGATTGATTTCTACCCTAAATACTACTAAGAGTTTCTTTTATAGGAACACTCAGATAGGGAGTTTTGATTCATCTATCTGAAGCTAGAACATTTTATTCAGATACTCCTACCATAGCAAAAGCAGGCTATGGGCACAACACATACCATAAAATTTTTGAGTAGTTGCAAGATAATTGAAAATTTAAATAGGAAGCAAGAGTTGATGCAGAGAAGAAGTAAGTACAAAAACAATAGAAAAGGTAGATTGTTCAAAAATAATAAATCAAAAGAAGAGAGAAATAAGGTAATGAATTTGACAACAATCAACAAATTTCCAGCATTAGAAGAAGAAAGAGAAGAAGGTGTCAAAAACAATTTTGACGATGTGATAGGTCTGAATAGTAGTGAAGTATCACTGGTACAAAATTAGAAAAATCATCAAAAAGAGGGTGAAACAACAAGAGAATGGATGACTAGAGCTTTTGCCAAATGAGAGAAGCTGACCCAAAAACAACAGGAGAAAAACATTCAAATAGAAGGTTTCAACAATACTAATCAGGAGATAGAAAAGACTCAATAACCTAAAAAATAAAAAAATAATAAAAAAAGCAACAATTACATGACAAAAAAAGTGTAAAATGAGCCAAAGTTGACACAATCTGTAGAAGAAACAATAGTGGAACAAGGTATAAGGATTCAAGAGGAGGATTCTGAAGCTGACAGTGGAAGACAAGATGATACTATTGGGTAATATTTCGGGCGTTTGAAGATTGGAATGTGATATAATAAGGTTAAGCATCCTAAAAATGGTCTCGGTGGATTTTTATGACCCATTTATCAAAAGATAATATTTTTCAAGAAATTACACAAAACAGTAGGGCGCGCGGCAAGTCCATGTCACGGACTTCCTCTTGCTAGAGCCTTTTTCGATTTATACTCCCGTTGGAGATTCAGTTCTAGCTAAGAAAGACTATAGAGATTTCCCAGTGTCGGTCTTGCATAGGATAATGCCTTGTGATCTTGATTGAACTTGAAATAACTGCTTTTGATGTTATTCTTTGTATGGATTGGCTACATGCTTCCTATGCATCTATTGATTGTAGAACCCGTATGGTCAAATTCCAATTTCCTAATGAGTTGGTTCTTGAGTGGAAGGGTAATGATTCGGTAATTAGCGGTTGATTCATATAGTGCCTAAAAGCTTGAAAAATAATTTTTAAGTAGTGTATCTATCATCTAGTGTGGGTTAAAGATATAAATTTTGAAGCTCCTTCTATTGAGTCGGTTCCCATTGTAAATGAATTTTTCGATGACTTGCCCGGTATTATTCCCAAAAGGAAAATTAATTTCGGTATAAATCTTCTTCCCAACACTCAACCCATCTCTATCCCTCCTTACCGTATGATCCCGACGAAACTTATGGAGTTGAAGGAACAATTAAAAGATTTGTTAGATAAGGTTTCATAAGGCCAAGTATCTCACTATGTGGTGCTCCCATGTTGTTTGTTAGAAAGAAGTATGCGTCACTTTACATGTGTATAGATTACCAGCAATTGAATAAGGTCACCATAAAAAATAAGTATCCCATTCCAAGAATGGATGATTTATTTGATCAACTCCAAGGTGCAAGTCACTTCTCCAAAATTGATCTTCGGTCCGATTATCACCAATTAAGGTTGAGGGAGTGTGACATTTCCAAGATGTCATTTCGAACAAGGTTTGTCCATTTTGAGTTTTTGATAATGTCATTTGGATTGACTAATGATCCCGCTATTTTTATGGAATTAATGAATCAGATTTTCAAATCATACTTAAATATGTTTGTGGTGGTTTTTATTGATGATATATTGATTTAATTTATTCCCGAAATGAAGAAGAGCATATTGGTCACTTGAGAATTGTGTTGCAAACTTTGAGGGACAAGCAATTATTTGCCAAGTTTAGTAAATGTGAATTTTGGTTGAAATCCATTAAATTCCTTGGTCATATTGTTTCCGGTAATGATATCATAGTTGATCTATAAACATTGTCTCCTTCGGATATTCGTAGCTTCTTCGATTTGGCTGGATATTATAGAAGTTTTTTAGAGGTACTTTTATCTATTGCATCGCCTTTAACTAAGTTGACCCAAAAGAAGGTAGGGTTCCAATGGTCGGATGAGTGTGAAAGAAGTTTTCAAACATTGAAGGATCATCACACGTTTGCTCCTATTTTTACATTGCCAAAAGGTCCGGATGGTTTTTTTGTATATTATGATGCATCACAAATTGGATTGGGTTGTGTTTTAATGCAACATGGCAAGGTTATAGCATACGACTCTAGGCAATGTAAAGTGCATAAATGAAACTATCCAACTCATGATCCTGAATTAGCGTCGGTTGTCTTTGCATTAAAAATTTTGCGTCACTATCTTTATGGGCTGCATGTTGATATATTTACCGACAACAAAAGCTTTCAATATGTGTTTAGCCAAAGGGACTTGAACTTTAGGCAAAGAAGGTGCCTTGAACTAGTAAAGGATTATGATATGAGTGTGTTGTATCATTCGAATAAAGCAAATGTAGTTTCCGATGCTCTTGGTCAGTTATCCATGAATAGTGTTGCTCATGTTGAAGATGACAGGAAGGAGTTAGTTAAAGATGGACACTAATTGACCCATTTGGGTGTAAGTTTGAGTGACTCAAATGAGGGTGGTATTCTTGTTCAAAATGGTTCGGAATCATCTTTGATAGTGGATGTAAAGGCAAAGCAAGACATGGATCCCATTTTAGTTGAATTGAAGAAGTTGGTGGTTGATAAGTTGATTGAGGTTTTCCCCCAAGGGGGAGATGGAGTGCTTCATTACCAAAGTTCGTTATGTGTTCCTAATATTGATTAGCCTAAGAGAACTGATATTGGGAGAGGCCCACAGCTCTAGATATTCTATACATTCGGGTTCCACCAAAATGTATAGAAATTTGAGGGAAGTGTATTGGTTGGATGGTATGAAGAGGGACATAGCAAAGTTTGTGGCAGAAGGTCCAAATTGCCAACAAGTGAAAGTTGAACATCATAGATTGGGAGGTTTAGCCCAAGATATTGAAATTCCTACTTGGAAGTGGGAAGATGTGAACATGGACTTCATAAGGGTTTGCTTCTTACTCGAAAGCAACATGATTCGATTTGGGTGGTGGTGGATAGAATAACCAAGTCAACCCATTTTCTATCGGTTAAAACTTTTTATAGTGCCGAAGATTATGCCACGATGTATATTCGAGAATTGGAAAAGTTACATGGTGTTCCCTTGTCCATCATTTCAGATCATGGTACTTAATTCATTTCTCACTTTTGGAAGTCCTTTCAAAGGGGTCTTGGCATAAAAGTTAAGCTAAGCACCACATTTCACCCTCAAACTGATGGACAAGCCAAAAGAATAATCCAAACTTTAGAAGATATGTTAAGGGCTTGTGTGCTTGATTTCAAAGGAAGTTGGATGATCACCTACCGTTAGTTGAGTTTGCATATAATAATAGTTATCATTCAAGTATCGGGATGGAACTATTTGTAGCCTTGTATGGAAGAAGATGCTTATCACCCATTGGAAGGTTTGAAGTGGGAGAGGGTGCCTTGTTAGGACCTGAGTTAATATTTGAGGCCTTGGAGAACATGAAACTTATTCAAGAAAGGTTAAGGGCTTTCCAAAGTCCCCAAAAGTTCTATTTATATGTTAGAAGGAGAGAACTTGAGTTCGATGTGGAAGATTGAGTTTACTTGACGATTTCGTCCATGAAAGGAGTAATGCATTTTGGAAAGAAGGGGAAGCTTAGTCTCTGGTATATATACTCATATAGGATCCTAAAGCGTATTGGTAAGGTGGACAATAAACTTGAATTGCCATTCGAGTTAGCCTTGGTTCATCCGATGTTCCATGTATCAATGTTGAAGAAGTGTGTTTGTGATCCCAAGACTATTGTACCTTGGGGTAATGTGAGTGTTGAAAAAGATCTTGACTTATGAGGAGGTTCCGGATGAAAGTTTGGAACGCCAAGTTAAAAGGTTTAGGAATAAGAAAGTTTCATCCATTAAAGTATTGTTGAGAAACCAAGAGGTTGAAAGTGCTACATGGGAAGAGGAAGAGGAAGCGGACATGATGAAACAATATCTCTATTTCTTTCCTTCCCTCTGACCTAAGGTATTTAGATATTCATACTCAAATCCTCCAAGCTCCTACATTCCAACCACTCCATGTTTTATTACATGCATATATACTCGATGTATTTTTAGGACTCATATATCAAAAGATTAATTTTTTAAGAAATTGCACAAACCAGTAGGGTGCGTGGTAAGTCAGCATTGCAGATTTGTTTTCCCATAGTGCAATTTCTCCCCAAATCATAATCTCACCAAAATCTCATTCTCTCAAAATTGGCCTATCTGAGAACAAGTCTGCGTCTCGGACTCGGGTGTAATTTCCTGTCCGATATTAATTTTTAAGTGGGAACACTTTATACATTTCCCTAATTATTAGTTTATGAACCTGGATGTTTTTAGCACCTAATTCGGCTCTGTAAATAAATCTGAACCTCTAAAATTCATTCAATCTTCTACAATTCACATATTCAAATAATTCTTTCTCGATAAAACCTCTCAAGGAAGCCTTTGAAGACTTCCGAGAAATTCGCTCAAGCTCTCCATTGAAAGTCCAAGGTTCTTCAAATTTCTTTGGTCTTCTTACTCAAGGTATGTTTTATTGGAACTTAGGGTACCTTCACCCATGGATCCCAACATATTCCTTACTTTTTCAATCAATTAAAGTTATGTATTTTTATAAGTTTATGATCCCTATTCCAATTGCATGAATTATAATTTTCAATTATAATTATGATCCTATTTTAATATAAATTGATGATTATTCCATGGAATTGAAGAGTTTTTTATATGAATTTTAGTACATTCATCTTTAAGGCTTCATGATATAGATTATGGATATTTTTAATTATACTCCTAGTTGATGTTATTTTCATGAATTATGTATGGGTTGATATAAAGTATATCATCATGCATGTTTTCAAGTCAATTTCATGATTCCCAAGTCAGTTGATCATGTATTCATGTTTCTACCCTAATTTCAAGTATAAACTATGATCATGAATTTCAAGTATGCAATCAAGTTTTAGGAATGAGGGTGAATTAAGACCCTAATGATGTTTATATGAAAATGATTTGTAATGATGGAAGGCCTACACCCATATTACATGAATCATATGATAATGAGGTATTCTTATGAACAAGTTTTATGAATTATGATTTATGAAAAGTTTATGATGTATAACAAGTATGATTTATAATAATGATATGTATTCCGTGGGATTTTGACTTAGTACCGTGAGTACTTTGAGGTCGGGGCTCGATCTAAGGGGTCCTTAGTAGCAATCTCTAGTCCCTTAATCATGTTTCCACCATTGGTTTGTCTTTATGGCCTAGCTATTGGATCCACATATAGAATATGTTCATGTTATACAGATTCTAACTTGGCAAGTAGCCTCCCCTTTTTCGATGTGTGGATCATCGGATTCCATGTAATAGCTCGCATGGTCTTAATGTCTGTTATGGTTATCTCCCACATATGTATGGACATTATGATGTTTCACAAGACTATTCCTATCTTTACTTTTATATGATACTCCTATGGTTTATTGTACATTGATCTTTCTTATGCCTACTTATGATTTCACTACTTCCTTTATCATGCTATTAGAAATGTTCATTTGCATAACATGGTTTTAATTTTGTATTTTATTGCCTACATATTTGGTACATTCAAATGTACTAACACATACTTTATTTCCTACATTATATCACAATGTAGGGAAGAACGCTCCATCTTATTCTTGCAGCTAGTCGGTGATCTATTTGAAGTGTTTGTGGTGAGTCCTCATACTTCGAGGGCAAACCGATTCGTTCTTCTTTTATTGTCATTTCTAGACCTTTTTGATATTTTTGAGACTATCCTATGTCATGTTATTACTTTCTTGAGGGTGATCTAGGAACATGTCCTGGTTCCCGCATACATAGTCATGTAGAGGCATGTTGGGCACATTGTGTAAAAAATCTATGTTGTCTTGATTTTTCTCTAGTTAAGCTATGTCATCTTGGACTTTTATGAGTTTATGTTTATTGTTTACCTTATGTATGCTTATGTTATGCAAAGAGTCTTAGTTGGAGTTTCTTCAGAAATTCTAATCGTCATGTCATGGATAGGCCCTAGTTCGAATCGTGAAATATTGATGGACCAATAGAACAGAAGCAAATAAAACTAAACTAACTAGATTGAATAACAGTGCATATTCCCACAAAGAATTGGTCAAACAAAAAATTAAAAAAGAAAAGAAGAAGATGAAGATCATGATGGTAATCTAGGAGAATAGGTGGCACGGGTGAAAAAACACATGTGATCTATCTCGTAGACAAGAAAACAAAATCAAAAATACAATATCAAAAGGGATAGGAGAAAGACAAAACAAGAAGAATTCTCCTCCACTTAGACAATTGCCAAAGAGGTGTCAGAAGCGATAGTTGGAACCCATCGAAAGCTTATGTGCCAAAAGTGAAAAAACTAATTCATGTGCAATCCATGACATTTGACCCCAACAGATGCCACTTCGATTTCATTTTTGTAAAATAAAAATTAATTGCAACTGGCCAACTGGCCAACTCAAGTAGCGAAAGAGATTTCATCTAACAAATGAAAAAAACTCTCTAACAGATCAAAGTTGAGCTCTCTAGCAATCAATCATAGGCTTCAGAGAAATTCGAGTCTGGAAATGAAGAAATCATAAATTTTTAGTCAATTTATATCATAATGATATAAAAAAAACATCATATAAATGATGTTATTTATGACATTAGCAATTATAGATTGAAATTATTATAGGTGACATTGTAGGATTACTGTAGCAGTTAGACTATGACAATTTTTTGGTTATAAGTAGCTTCTTTTTTCAATTTTGTAAGACATAGTTTTCTTCTAAGAAGCTTTCTCTCAAACAAAAAGACTTGGTTAGAGTTTGCTCTCCTTTTTGTAGTCTTAAAAGTTTATTATCAAATTTTAATTTTTAAACTGTCTTTTTTATACTTTACTTAATTAATCTATTTTTGATTGCCTTTAGTATTTATGATTGACACCGCCACCTACTTTTAGTTAATTATTTGGTTTATCTAACACATGATCGGCTCCACGGTACTATGGACTCCTTCTCTATGTTTTTTACTATTTTCCTATCTTGGAGGTAGTGTATATATATATAAGACTATTGTACTAATTATATTATTGTAGTTTATGACTTGTATTGCGTGTTCTTGAGTCTCATATGTTATCGTGGCACTTGTTGGCTTTATAACTTTATTTTTTATTTAATACCTTTTTGTATAAGCTTGTTAATGTTATGAATACACTTAATTGTGGATGCCCATTTATTACTCCTATAAGCAACTCTACAAGCAGGCTCCTTAAACAGTTTACAAGCAGCACTGCAAGTATGTTCCTTAAGCAGCTTATAAGTAACTCTGCAGGTTTCTTAAGTAGCTTACAAGCACCTCTACAAACAGCTTTCTTAAGCAGCTTACAAATAGCTCTGCAAAAAGGTTCCTATAAGTAACTTTTCCAGCAACTTTAATTCTTCTATAAATAGGAAGTCATTTCAGTTTATTTGTATGAGAATAAGTTTGAAGTTGAATAATATATCAATCTCGCTATATATACTTTTCACTAATGCATTTACTTTAGTATTTTCTTTCATAATACATTATCAGCACGAGTCTCTTCTACCTTGAGTAAATACTTTAAAAGTATCTTAGGTACGTACTTTATTTTATTAAATAATATCTAATATTTTTACACTTGAATTTTTTACCTGGATATATCGGGCAAAGGCTACTCGTCATTGATAATAAATGTTAAAATCCAACTAATGTTTACTTTCTTTATATCTTCTTTTTGAAGAAAAATATAAATATGAGTCAAATTTTATTTGGATCAATAATCAATCATGAAGATACTTGTTTTATTGATAGTGGAATAACACATGTTATAATCGAAGATAAGAAATACTTTTCTTACTTTCTTAAAAGAAAAGCAAATGTTACTATAATTTCTAGTAATTCGAAATTGATTGAAGGCTCCAGAAGAGCTACTATATTTTTGCTTAAGTAGAAAAAAATTATTATATAAGATGTGTTGTTCTCTTCTAAATCTACAAAAAACTTGTTAAGTTTCAAAGATATCCACCAAAAGGGATATCATGTTGAGACACTAAATGAAACGACGATTGAATACATTGGTATAACCAAGAGTGTCTAAGGACAAAAATATATTTTGGAGAAATAACCAACTTTATCCTCTAGACTATATTATGCAGAAATTACTACAATGGAATCACATTCAATCATAAACAAGAAGTTTACTGATTTCAGTGCTTTTGTGCTATGATATGATTGAATATGTCATCCTGGATCATTAATGATAAGACGAATTGTTGAAAATTCAACTTGGCATCCATTAAAGAATCTGAAAGATTCTAACAAATGATGAATTTTCATGTCCTGCTTGTTGTCAAAGCAAGTTAATTGCAAGGCCATCATCACTGAAGATTGACATTGAATCGCCTGATCTTTTAGAATGTATACATGGGGATATATGTGGACCTATTCATCCACCTAATAAATTATTTAAATATTATATGGTTCTAATAGATGCATCCTCAAGATGGTCTCATGTATGTCTCTTACCATCTAGAAACCTAGCGATTGCAAAATCATTGGCACAAATAATAAAATTAAGAGCACAATATCCATATTATCCTATTAAGGCTATTCATCTCGATAACGCTGGAAAATTTACATTCCAAGCTTTTGATGATTATTGCTTATTAATTGGAATAAGAATTTAACATCCCGTTACACATTTTCATACTCAAAATGGTCTCACAGAGTCATTTATTAAGAACCTACAATTGATAGCTAGGCAACTACTTATGAAAACAAAATTACCCACTATTGTTTGGGTCATGTTTTCTTAAATGCAGCAGTACTTGTTCATCTCAAATCGACAAATTATAATAAATACTCTTCATCACAATTAGTATTTGGTCATGAGCCAAATATAGCTCATCTATGAATATTTACTTTTGCGGTTTACATGCATGTAGTACCACCCCAACGCACTAAGATGGGCCCTCGATGAAGGTTAAGCATATATGTTTAGTTTGACTCATCCTCCATAATTCGTTGCCTTGAACTTGCAGATTGTCGGATTGATAAAATAAATGTCCCATCAATTAAGGGAGCGAAAAATGAACTCAAAGGGAAAATTGAGTGAAAAGTTTCATCACTATTTCTTTTTGATCCACGTACCTCTATATGTGAACAGGAGTCCAGAAGATCATTCACTTACAGAAAATAGTAAATTAAATGCCAGATGCATTTACTGATTTGAAACAGATAATCAAGTCACCTATTCCTACAATGAATGTGCCTATCTGGATTGAAGTCCCAAAAGAACCATCTACTAGTGTCATAACTTTTGAATCCCAAACATGTCTGAAGCATGATAGATGATTGGATTCAAAGGATAAAAATCCTAGAAAGAAGCGTGAAATATAAAGATGATACTATAAAAAAATCTCAAGAAGAAGTTAAAGATCTGGTTAATCCTAATATTTCTTAAGAAATCAGTGAATCCGAGATTCAAGTGAATGAAGAAATTTTAATAAACTTTACTGGTGTTGGGATAAATTTAGGTCAATCAAAATAATAGTGGATAATATTTTAACATATAATATTGCACTTAATCTTATGCAAAACACTGAGGATTTTGAGCCTAAATCTGTCGAAGAATGTCGATGAAGATGTGATTGGACAAAGTAAAAAAATGCAATTCAATCAGAATTAGAATCACTTGCTAAACGTGAGATTTTTGGACCTATAGTACAAACTCCTGATGATGTAAAATCAGTTGGCTCTAAATGGGGTTTGGTGCAAAAACAAAATGAGAGAAATGAAATTGTAAAGCACAAGACACACCTTGTTGCACAAGAATTCTCTCAATGTTCCGCCATCGACTATGAAGAAACATATTCACCTGTTATGAATGCAATAACTTTTTGAAATGTCATCGGTTCAGCTATACATGAAAATCATTAAATACATCTAATGGATATGGTTATAGCTTATCATTATGGTTCACTTGATAATGAAATTTATATGAAAATCTTAGAATGATTCAAATTACCTAAAGCATGTAATTCTCAGTCTCGGGAGATGTTCTCAATAAAATTACAAAGATCATTGTATAATCTAAAATAATTAGAACACATGTGGTATAATTGTATTAGTGAGTACTTGATAAATAAATGTTATATAAATGATGTTATTTGTTCTTGTATTTTTATTAGGAAAATGACATTAGAGTTTGTTATATTTGTCATTTATGTTGAAGAAATAAACCTCATTAGAACCTTTGAAGATGTCTAAAATACAATTGACTATCTAAAGAAAGAATTTGAGATAAAAGATCATGAAAAGACAAAACATTATCTCGGTCAGCAAATTGAACATTTAGCAGACGGGGTCTTCATCCACAAATCTTTTTACACTGAGAAAATTTTAAAAAGATTCTACATGGACAAAGCACATTCATTAAGTATTCCAATGATTGTTCGATCACTTGAAGTGAATAAAGATCTTTTCCGACCTCCAGAAGAAAATAAAGAACTTCTTGATCCTGAAGAACAATATCTCAGTACTATTGGTGCACTTATGTATCATTCTAACGCAACCAGGCCCGATATAACATTTTCTATTAATTCGCTAGCAAAGTATAGTTCTTCTCCGAAGCAAAGACATTAAAACGATGTCAAGCATATTCTACGATATCTAAAGGTGACTATTGATATGGGTCTAGTTTATACTAGATACATGTACTCTGTTTCCTTCACCAGGATATTTTTCTACAAGATTTTTCCTAGTAAGATTTTAACGACACTCATTATCTATTAATGAATATCTAGGGAAGTTTTATGAATACACTTAATTGTGGATGTCTATTTATTACTCATATAAGCAACTCTATAAGCAGATTCCTTAAACAACTTACAAGCATCACTACAAGAAGGTTCCTTAAGCAACTTACAAGCAGATCTGCAAGTAGGTTCCTAAAGTAGCTTACAAGCAGCTCTTCAAGCAGGTTCCTTAAGCAACTTACAAGAAAGCAAGCATGTTCCTATAAGAAGCTTTGCCAACAGCTTCGGTTCTTCTATAAATAGAAAGTCATTTCAGTTCATTTGTGTCAAAATGAGTTTGAAGTTGTATAAGATATCAATCTCGCTATATATACTTTTCCTTTGTGCATTTACTTTATAGTCTTTTCTTTCGTAACAACTACTAAATTTTCATATTTTAAATAGATTTATGCTATGTTATTGGTTCGTCTACCAGATCGAATTAGGTCTTGTCCTGATTAGTAAATTGGGTCGTTAAAAATAGATATTAAAATTTTTAAACTGAGATTAAGAGAGACATATTTCAAAGTTGATGAATGTATTTTTTTTAAAAAAGTTGGAGGAGAAAGAAATGTTTTGGATTTTTAGGTTTTGTTTAATTATATTTGTTCATTTATTGAATTAAAGGTGACAAAATAGTCTTAATTTCTTTAAAAGTTTATATAAGTCTTAATTATTGAGTAAAGGTGATAAGTTTATGGTTAGTATTTAGTAATGTTTGACCACTTTCAAATAAGTCTCCAACTTTTTTCTTGTACACTGTGACTCAACTTCTATAAAATACTAATTATCTAAGCGGAGAAAAAAAAGTCACCAAAACAAACCATCCTTGTTCGGTTCTTCTTCTTCTTCATAATTGGGGAAAAAACATGACCACTTGATTCATACTTTTTTAGATTGAATTTCTTTCTTGCTGCATTGAATATTACTTCTGAGATGATTTTTCGATCATTTTGTTAAGTGAGTAATGTTATTTTGTGTCTTGTTCATGTGGGTAAAGCTACATTTTTTCAACAGATTCAATAGTAGTTACATTTGTTGCAAGAATTGATTAATTTGTTGTATAAGAAAAGTGCAACAGTTATTGTAATTGCTGCAAAATTTACGACAACTTAGTGAGTTTATTTAAAAAAAATAAAAATCTTGTGTGTTTATGCAATATATAAGTACACTATTGTAAAAAAATATCACAATAACTAACAAAGAAGTTGCAACAATTGTTGTTGCAACAGTTGCATGTATTGCAACTTCTTATTAGTTGTTGTTAGAACTAAGTAGATGTTGTATAAAAAAATATTTTTTCTACAACAACAAATGATCTAAATTTACCGTTTACGATGATGTTGTTAGCCTAGAAGGGAAAATTGAGTCATCTGTTAATGACGAAGGTAAAGACAAGACACTTTTAAAAATAAAATTGTTCTTAATAGATAGTCCATAGTTATATTTGAATTATTATTATTTTTGGTTGCTAAAGATTTCAACAAACAGTTAGATATCTTTGACCTGGTACCCGTAGTTCTTTCTTTTTGGTTGGTTTCTTCGTATTTATCAGTTTTTGGCAGGACTGTGGAAAATATATTTATACTCATCTAATTAACTTCTCAAGAACTTTCTGACCTAGATCTGTATGGAGTACTTTGATCATTTTCCCCTTTCTCTCATTAATACGCAAAGATTAACTGCTTGGAATTCTTTCAAGGACATTGACAAAATTACAATCTTTGTTTAATAGTATGTTAGTGATAATCAAATATAGAGAAGTGTTGAGTTCAAAGACCTAAAGTTATATATACGTTCTTACAATTGGTGAATTTAGGCAATATAATGACAACAAATCTCAGAAAATGACTGTTTGTTATCAAAATGGGGCAACATAAAAGTTAGATAAGAAAAATAGTCGCGTGTTACAAGTCTACTATAATTGTGATATCAAAATGACGCAACATGATGGCATCTACTATAATTGGGAATGTCTTAAGTGTTTATTCTTGGCATTGATCAATCAATCTTCAGTTCAGAATATATCTTCCGAATAAACCACAAGCATGCTAAGAAGCCAATAGTCCCAGTGACCATCAAAAATGCATAATTACCAATCAGCATATAACCAAAGTAAAGAATACCTGAGACAAGCTTTGATATCTCCAACTCGGCACAAAAATAGTATATGGAATACAAGAAATGGTATAATGCAGAAGAGGCGAAAGTCAAATAGGCTCGCCACCACCAACGATAATCCTCAAAGCATAATTGGAAGTAGGTTAGTACTATGGTTATCTCGGCACAAGTTACTATAATAATGGTGAAGACAATGAAGAGGAATCCAAATATGTAATAAAACTGGTAAAGCCATATGGATGTCAAGATAAAAAAGAGCGTAAACATTAGAATTATATTGGATTTAAATTCGTAAATCAATTTAGACTATATTAAATTCAAGAAAATAGTTCAAATGATGTGGCAATCCAAGTCAAATTAAATGAGCCACTAAAATTACACCACGTTTCAAATTTATATGGCAATCCAAGTCAAATTAAATGAGCCATTAGAATCATGACATGTGTCAAAATTATGTGGTAATCCAATTCAAATTAAATAAGCCACTAAAATCATGCCACGTGTCGAAGTTATGTGGAAATCTATGTCAAATTAAATAAGCCACTAAAATCATGCCACATGTCGAAGTTATGTGGCAATCTAAGTCAAATTAAATGACCCACTAGAATAATGCCATGTGTATATGTGACATATTCTGACCAATCAAATTAAAACCCTTCACCAAAGAAATTTGATTGGTCAGTTCAAACCAACCAATCAAATCACACCCTCATACCACTCCCTACAACTATAAATAGGGGTCCTCATTATTCTGAGAAGGCGGGGGGGGGGGGTTCAAGAACAAGAAGCAAGAAGAGAGCTCGTGGATCAAAGACCGCAAATTCTCTAAAAAGCTACAAAGTTCAAGTAATCAAATTCAAGTTCAAGTTCAAGATCAAGAACGAAGAAGAATATCAAGAAGATCAAGATCAAGTTACTTGTTCATATTTACTGTTCGTCATAACCATACAAGTGTTCGTGACGAATAATTCAAATCCAAATATGAAGACGAAGATTCAAGATCAAGCTATTCAAACCCTTGACTCTAAATCAAATTCAAGTTCAACGTGTTTCATATTATTTGAAGAATCAGAGGATTATCATAAAGATTGTAACCCGCACTACATTTTGAAATCAAATATTACACTTTGTTACTCCAATTTTCCGGTCTTGATTATTTATTTTTCTCGGCTCAAAAATTTATTGTTTACAAATTTTGGCATGCCTAGTGGGACAATCTCTACCTCTCATCTCTTTACATCGATCATCAAACTTCAAGAATACTTAAAATGACATCTAAGAAGTTTGACTCTAGGGCTATTATTGCTAAGGCTACTGAATCCAAATTCTCTCCTGAGGTGGAGAACATACTGGATGCGACTATGGGAAGTTTGGGACCCATCACTAGAAACAAAGCAAACTTGCTAGGACAACAAGCACTCCAAGTGTCGTCCGCATCGGTTTCTGTTTATGATCCTTCATCTTCAAAGGGGGCAAGATTCTTTCCGAATGAATTAGAAGAAGGAGAGAATATAGCTGATATTATTGAAAGGACATTGGCTCGACTTAGTCCTTTTAACACAAGGAATTGCACTATTCAAGATGAAGATGATGTCCTGATCACTAGATCTGCCCTAGTCACTCCACGTAACTTGTTTCAGACAAATTTCAGTTGAGGGAAAATCCATGGTTTGCTCCATCATCCATAACAGCCATCCAAGCAATGATGACTAACACCTCAACTATTGAAGAACAATTGGCAAGTTTGACAAAGGCAATGTAAGGTCTAACAAAATATGTGCAAGATCAAGATAATCGAATTGTCAAGTTGACGGACAGAGTTGAGAACGTTATGGAGGGGGACTCAAGTCATGCACCTGGAAAAAGTCCGATGATACAAGAAAAGGGAGATTCAATTACAAAGCAAATAAATGTGGGTGATGAGCTGGAAGTATCTGCTGAAAGAGGAATTCCCATTCATCAACTGAAGGACTTCATTATGGGAACCATCAAAGATAAGTATGATATGTCTTCAAAGTCATCATTTACATATGCAAATCCATACACTTCAAGAATCGATGTTTTGAAGATGCCTGTAGGTTATCAACCTCTAAAATTTCAACAATTTGACGGAAAGGGAAATCCAAAGCAACACATTGCCCATTTTGTTGAAACTTCCAATAATGCTGGAACATATGGAGATTTTCTGGTCAAGCAATTTGTGCGCTCCTTACAAGGAAATGCCTTTGACTGGTATACGGATCTCGAGGCAGGCTCTATTGATAGTTGGGAATAACTTGAGCATGAATTTCTTAATTATTTCTATAGCACAAGGCGTACTGTGAGCATGGTTAAACTCACAAATACACGACAATGGGAAGATGAACCCATCATTGAGTTCATCAATCGATGGAGAAATGCAAGCCTCAATTGTAAGGATAGGCTTAGTGAAACTTCCGGAATAGAAATGTGTATTCAAGGAATGCGTTGGGGACTTCGTTATATCCTACAGGGTATTAAACCCAAATTATTTGAGAAACTAGCCACATGTGCTCATGATATGGAGTTGAGAATGTCTGCAAGCGGGATTGAAGGACCACTTATTTATGGGCCTCACAAGGGAAAAGACAAAATGGAGGTAAAGAAAGAAGGAAAATCGGCACCTAAGTTTGGAAATAAGGAGTCGATGAATGTTAATGCCGTACCTTTGAAAGTGGCTACAAATCTAAGAAATAATCAAAGGGTGAAGACCACGACTTTTCAGAATAACGCTGGTAGAAAGCTGACTTTGAAGGAAATACAGGCAAAAGAGTATCCTTTCTTGGACTCAGATGTTCCAGCAATTTTTGAAGAGCTTCTGGCATTAAACTCTTTGAGCTACCTGAAATGAAGCGTCCAGATGAGGCTGGGAGGACTAATGATCCAAATTACTGCAAATATCACCATTTGATGGGCCATCCTATTGAAAAGTGTTTTATTTTTAAGGAAAAGATCATGGACCTGGCCGATGAAGGAAAAATATTGCTTGAAGATGAGAAGGAGAGTTCAAATCAAGTCTCTGTCACTTTTGGTTCACTCGACCCCATAGTTCTTTGCAACTTTGTCAAAATACATGATAGTGGTGATGACCTAGACACATCACCACTAAAGATAATTAAATTTGGTGACTTCAAACCAATAGATATTAACGCATCATCGCTTGTTCCTTTGATGAATGAAGTAATAAGGAAAGATAAACCTCTAGAGTAAAACCAATCTTGCATTGCTTATACTGATGATGAAGGATGGATTTTAGTGACACGACGAAGACGTTGTAAAATGAGCCTGCAAAGAGAACCAAGTAAGCAAGTGACTAGAGCAATGATGAAGAAACTACCTAAAACTCAAAGGGTAAAAACGAATGTGAAGAAGTCAAGAGTTGGGGGAAATTACTATCCAAAGCAACGTCCTCCGGTGACATTAGAGGAATTCTTGCCAAGTTGGTTTCGTGAAAAGATTTCTCATCGTGACACCAAGGCCTCATGTTGTAACATTGATAGAGAAGAGACAATGGGAAAAAGCTCATCACCATCATTACCTCCATCACATGAAGGCCTTATAAATCCTCACTCTGAAGAAGTGGACACTTGTGATGCAAAGTTTACATTCACTAATGATGATCTTTTATTGGGTGAAGTGTTGCATAATCGTCCTTTATATATGGTAGGTTTTGTGCTTGGACATAAAGTGAATAGGATCATGGTGGATGATAGATCTGGGGTCAATATTCTCCCTATTCGTACTATGAAGGAACTTGGATTCCTGATAAATGAACTGTCTGAAAGTCGTCTAATGATTCAAGGATTTAACCAAGGGGGGCAGAGAGCTATTGGTGCTGTCAAATTAGATATAACGATAGGAGATATGCATTCGAGTGCGTGGATGCATGTTATTAACTCAAAGACCTCGTATAATATCTTGTTAGAAAGGCCATAGATACATAAGAACAAAGTGGTGCCTTCCACCTACCATCAATATTTCAAATACTTTGAAGATGGGGTTCAAAAGAAAGTAGTTGCTGATGATGAACCTTTCACCGAGACAGAAGCGCACTTTGCTGATGCAAAATTCTACTTAAATAACCATGCTGTAAAAGAAGTCAAAGTTGATAATGCGATACCTGCTGACATTACAAAAAAGGTTGATGTAGCACCTGATAATGCGAGGGTCATGATTGAAAAGAGTAAAACGCTTTTGGACATGAGTAAAGTACTTAAGATAAGTGAGGCATCTTCAAGTAAGAGAATGATTCCTATTTCTCTCTATGTCCCAAAGACAAACAAAGTCAAGATCCCACCCTCTGAGTTGCAGAGTAGCAAGTTGACATTCCCTATCAAGCAAATTGATACAATCAAATTACCTTCAAGAATGATATAAGGATTTGTCAGACCATCAAATCATGAATCACTTCCTAAAAAGCATACAAATGAGGGTTTTGACCCAAATGCATATAAGTTATTGGTGAAAGGGGGATACAATCCCAATGAAGCTACTAAATTAGGGAAGCTTCCAAATAAAGTTATTGAAAGGGCAAATCATGGCATAAATCCGACTCAAAGGATGATGATAAAGAGAGGGTATGATGTCAAGCAATCGCGCGAAGGCTTGGGTTACAAACAACCATCACCAGTCCGATTCTCTATAAAAAGGATGAGCATCAACTACATTACCCTTGTGGAAGAACCAATGATGTTCAACAAGAAGCCTTCTGTGTTTGATCGACTTAGTGGCATGACTCCTAACGTTTCTGCATCTGATCGGCTAATAGAATCAACTCCAAAAACTTCAGTATTTGATCAATTGGGACCAATAAAGAAGAAATACAAGCGCCAAGGAAATTATAGAACAATGGAAGAACGGGTACATGCTCGGGAGCATAACTCACCCAAGAATTGGCCTAGTTTGATCCCTTCTAGAATGAGGCGAGAGACAAAACTTGTAATTTCATGTGGAGATGTCCTGAGAGAAAGAACTCATACCATAGTTCACACTAGGGAGCGATATGAAGATGAAGAAAGTCTGGGATCATCAAATCACATATATTTTAATGATGATGATCCTCAAGAAGATGAGGATGTTGATGATGCGCCACCTGAACTCGAAGAAGGGATAAAGAATACTGTTGGTGCATTGAAGGAAGTAAATCTTGGGGTTGATGATGATATAAGGCCTACATATGTAAGTGCTTCACTGGATGAAGATGAAGAGAAGAAATATATTGAGCTGCTTATGGAATTTAGGGATGTATTTGCTTGGAGTTACAAAGAAATGCCAGGATTAGACCCTAAAGTTGCAGTTCATCATCTTGCTGTGAAATGAGGCACTCGTCCTTTTAAACAAGTGCAACTTCGCTTTAGACCTGAACTACTTACTTTGATCGAAACTGAAGTTAACAAGCTCATTGAAGCAGGTTTTATTCGTGAAGTCAAATATCCTACATGGATTTCAAGCATTGTACCTGTAAGAAAGAAGAATGGCCAAATACGAGTTTGTGTTGACTTTAGAGATCTTAATAATGCATGCCCTAAGGATGAATTTCCTCTTCCAATCCCTGAGCTTATGATTGATGCTACAACTGGATACGAGGCAATGTCTTTCATGGATGGTTCATCTGGATACAATCAAATTCATATGGCACCAAGGGATGAAGAACTTACTGCATTTCGCTCTCCTAAAGGTATATATTGCTACAAAGTAATGCCTTTTGGTTTAAAAAAATACTGGAGCCACTTATAAACGAGCCATGCAGAATATTTTTGATGACATGCTTCATAAAAATGTTGAGTGTTATGTCGATGACTTAGTGGTGAAATCAAAGAAGAGTTATGACCACTTGCAAGATTTGAGAATGGTGTTTGAATGACTTTGAAGATATCAACTCAAAATGAACCCTTTAAAATGTGCCTTTGGAGTTACTTCAGGAAAGTTTCTCAGTTTTATTATTCGACAATGAGGAATCGAGATTGACCAAGTTAGATAGATGCTATTTTGAAGATGCCTGAGGCAAAAAATATTCATGAGTTGAAAAGCTTACAAGTAAAATTAGCATATCTTAGGAGGTTTATCTCAAATCTGGCTGGGAGATGTCAACCATTCAGTCACCTTATGAAGAAAGATGTTCCTTTTGAATGGGACCAAGCTTGTACCAATGATTTTGAGAACATAAAGTCTTATCTAATGAAACCTCCAGTACTTGTAGCTCCTATACCTGGAAAACCATTGATTTTATACATTGCAGCTAAAGAAAGGTCAGTAGGAGCAATTCTCGCACAAGAAAATGATGAAGGGAAATAAAATGCCCTATATTACTTGAGTAGGATGATGACACAATACGAGATCAAGTATTCACCTATTGAGAAGTTATGTCTAGCACTCGTATTCTCAATTCAGAATATGAAGCATTACTTCCAAGCTCATATTGTGCAACTTGTCTCTAAAGCGAATCCTATCAAGTTTGTCATGTCCAAGCCTGTCTTAAGTGATAGACGAGAAAGGTGGTACCTCCAGTTTCAACAATTTGAAATTATGTATATATCTCAGAAGGCAGTAAAAGGACAAGTGCTAGCAGATTTCTTGGCCAATCATCCAATTCCGAATGCTTAGGAGTTATCTAATGAATTACCTGATGAAGACGCAATGCTAGTGGAAATTCAGCCACCTTGGAAGATGTATTTTGATGGTGCTTCATATCATGAAGGATCTGGTGCTTGAGTGGCATTTTTCACTTCCCATGGAGAAGTTTTGCCATACTCCTTCACTCTAACACAAAACTGCTCCAATAATGTTGCTGAATATCAAGCACTCTTACTTGGGCTTGAGATGGCCATTGATATGAAATAATTGCAACTACAAGTTTTTGGGGATTCCAAGTTGGTGATCAATCAAGTCTTGGGGTAATTATGAAGTAAAGAATCCTGAGTTAATCCCATACTGCAATTACGCTAAAAAATGATAGGGTGTCTTGGAGAGGTGACTATTCAACATGTCCCAAGAAAGGAAAATAAAAAGGCTGATGCATTGACAGCTTTAGCTTCTGCATTAGAATCTCCTGATGAAATACAAGTTGTGGTTTGCCAAAGATGGATAACTTCCCCTCCTGATGAGCATGAAGAAGAATTTCAACAAGTTATCGCCACTTCGGAAGCTGAAATTGACGATTAGCGACAACCAATAATAGAGTATTTGTGTTATGGAATATTGCCAGAAAACCTTCAAAGAAAAACAGAAATCCGACGACGAGCCCCTCGTTTTCTTTATTATAAAAATACACTTTACAGGCGGTCGTTCTATGGAGTTCTCTTACGATGTTTGGGGGCAGATGATTCTACTCAAGCTATGCAAGAAGCACATTCTGGAGTATGTGGAGCGCATCAGTCTGGGCCAAAACTTCATTTTCACATAAAAAGGATGGGATATTACTGGCAAACCATGGTGAAAGATTGCTTGGATTACGTCTGAAGATGTAAAGCTTGCCAATTCTATGCGAATTTTATACATCAACCCCCAGAAGTATTGCACCTAACTATTGCCTCATGGCCATTTGAAGCTTGGGGTTTGGATATTGTTGGACCATTGCCTAAGTCCTCTAGTGGACATTTGTACATCCTGGCTGCAACTGACTACTTCTCAAAATGGGCAGAAGCTATTTTTCTTAGAGAAGTAAAGAAAGAGAATGTCGCCAACTTCATTCGAGTCAATATTATCTACCACTTTGGTATTCCTCGATATATATTGATAGATAATGGCAAGGCATTTGATAACAAGTTAATGATGAAGATATGTGATCTTTTTGGCTTCAAGCAACGCAATTCCTCTATGTATTTGCGGCTGCTAATGGTCTCGCTGAAGCATTTAACAAGACACTCTGCAACTTGTGGAAAAAAGTTATTTCCAAGTCTAAGAGAGATTGGCATGACAGAATGGAAGAGGCTTTTTAGGAATATAGGACTACGTATCGCACGCCAACACAAGCGACTCCCTATTCTTTTGTTTATGGAGTTGAAGCAGTTCTTCCACTTGAACGTCAAATTCCATCATTGCACCTTGCTATTCAAGAAGGGCTCACTGATGAAGAAAATTCTCGGTTACTCCTTGAAGAATTGGAGGTTCTTGATGAAAAAAGACTAGAGGCCCAACAAAGTCTGGAATGTTATCAAGCTCGTCTAGCTCAATCTTTTAATAAGAAGGTTCGTCTTAGATGCTTCCAAGTGGGTGATCAAGTTCTTGTTGTAAGAAGGCCCATTATTACTTCTCGTCGGTCTGGAAGCAAGTTCTTCGCTAAATGGGATGGACCATATGTGGTACAAGAAGTATACTCAAGTGGCGCTTACAAACTGGTTGACTCAGAAGGATTGCGCATTGGCCCCTGTAAACAACAAATTTTCGAGCCGAGAAAAATAAATAATCAAGATCAAAAAATTGGAGTAACAAAGTGTAATATTTTATTTCAAAATGTAGTGCGGGTTACAATCTCTATGATAATCCTCTGATTCTTCAAATAATATGAAACACGTTGAACTTGAATTTGATTTAGAGTCAAGGGCTTGAATAGCTTGATCTTGAATCTTCGTCTTCAAATTTGGATTTGAATTATTCATCACGAACACTTGTATGGTTATGACGAACAGTAAATATGAACAAGTAACTTGATCTTGATCTTCTTGATATTCTTTTTGGTTCTTGATCTTGAACTTAAACTTGAATTTGATTACTTGAACTTTGTAGCTTTGTAGAGAATTTGCGGTCTTTGATCCACGAGCTCTCTTCTTGCTTCTTGTTCTTCAAAAACCTTCCCTTTCAGAATAATGAGGACCCCTATTTATAGTTGTAGTTAGTGGTATGAGGGTGTGATTTGATTTGTTGGTTTGAACTGACCAATCAGATCTCTTTGGTGAAGAGTTTTAATTTGATTGGTCAGCCCGAAAGGACACACTCCTTTTAGAATATGGATAGCCCAAATTTTCATAATTTTACATCCAATTAGGATTTGGAGAGAATAAATTTGTATCATTCTACTAGAGTCCTACCAAAAAGTAATTATAATTACTTTGGAAGAAGAATTCCCTCACCATCATTACTTGTCTATAAATAGACTCTCTCCTTCTTTTTATTTTTATCATTGGTATTGGCAATTTTGATATTCCTTTTTGCATATCCTCTTGAGTTCATCAATATACGAGGTGCATTTTTGTTTTTGTTTTTTTTCTATTTGTTTTTAAAAAATCGCATCATTATACATATGTACTTGCAGTGATGTTGTAAACGACTTTTGGAAGTGTAAAACACATATTAATTTTTTTATTGTTTTTTTTTCCATTTTTTTTTGGTTTTTTTTTGCAAATGCCTACCCTTTATTCTGTCTTCCAAATCCAATTAGAATTCCGAAAGGACAAACTCCTTTTAGAATATGGATAGCCCAAATTTTCACAATTTCACATCCAATTAGGATTTAGAGAGAATAAATTTGTATCATTCTACTAGAGTCCTACCCAAAAAAGTAATTATAATTACTTTGGAAGAAGGACTCCCTCACCATAACTACTTGTCTATAAATAGACTCTCTCCTTCTATTTATTTTCATCATTGGTATTGACAATTTTGATACTACTTTTTGCATATCCTCTTGAGTTCATCAATATACGAGGTATGTTTTTTTTGTTTTTTTTTTAAAAATTGCATCATTATACATATGTACTTGCAGTGATGTTGTAAACGACTTTTGGAAGGGTAAAACACAGATTTATTTTTTTTCATTTTTTCTTGCAACTGAAAAAATTACTTCATATACAATAAACTTTTATTCTATTAGAGTCAAAGGCATCACATAGTCCAAGTCAAAGATTTTATACCGTCTAAGGCAAAGACTTTACATGATTTGTGGCAAAGACTTTACACCGTCTGAGTCAAAGGCATTCCATAGTCCAAGCTAAAGACTTTACACCGTCTAAGGCAAAGACTTTACATGATTTGTGACAAAGACTTTACACCGTCTGAATCAGACATAGGTTTTGCTCAAAGAATATAATCGTTCATTATTGAGATTCATTACCATGATTATTGAATTACTAATTTAAGCGCTAACATTTTTTTTTTACAGATTGAATCATGGTTTACTTTAGAGATTTGACTTCCTCTTCTTCAGAGTTGCGATACCTTTTTTGTTTTGATAGTACAAGAGATATATCATTGTATGAGAGCACCAAGCCAGGAGAGACTTAATTTATCAGAAACCAACCTTCTCAATCTAAAACATATCCAAAATGTATATCTCAAGTCCCTCAGGATCATTCTAAACAAACTTTAAAAATGAACTTCACATGCAGGAAAGCTGACAGATTCATATTCGCATGATCTTATTAAAAAAACACTCATATCTCAGCGTAGAGAAGCCGAAAAGAAGGTTCATAAAACTATACTGTGTACAATAATCACAGCTAATAGCTTTATGGATTTATATAAATACTACTTTGAAGTCAATTCAAATTCTGTCTTGATTGGCCTTCTCTAATTCACACATTATATATGATAATCTACAAGAACATTGTGATGCTCAAATAATAGCATGCCCCATTTTTTTTGAACTTATGAGACTAAACTTAGAATGTGACTCACGAATTACGGTGAAGAGGGTCAAGAGAGACTATGAGTTCTTTGGATACTCATGCGACTGAACTCAGAATGTAATTCTAAGCTCCTACGTACCTCAGTGAAGAGGATCAAGTCATAACGTAGTTCTGAGAGAATGATTTTTTTTTAATTATTTTTTTTATCCTAACTTTTGCCTAGGCTGCCTCTTTCGAGATTTTCAACCTAGCAGACATTTTTTTAGGGTGTTGTGCATAGTTTATACTCTTGTGGGCCAGGAGTAACATGCAGTTTATACTCGTACCTTAAGGAGTGGGTTTCTTTTCTTCAAGGATAGTCTCTCTTTATTAATTTTCCGTTAATGGGGCTAATGTGCAATCCTTTTGAGTCAACCAGTTTGTAAGCGCCACTTGAGTATACTTCTTGTACCACATATGGTCCATCCCATTTAGCGGAGAACTTGCTTCCAGACCGACGAGAAATAATAATAGGACTTCTTAGAATAAGAACTTGATCACCCACTTGGAAGCATCTAAGACGAACCTTCTTATTAAAAGATCGAGCTAGACGAGTTGATAACATTCCAGACTTTGTTGGGCCTCTAGTCTTTTTTCATCAAAAGCCTCCAATTCTTCAAGGCGTAACCGAGAATTTTCTTCATCAGTGAGCCCTTCTTGAATAGCAAGGTGCAATGATGGAATTTGACGTTCAAGTGGAAGAACTGCTTCAACTCCATAAACAAAAGAATAGGGAGTCGCTTGTGCTGGCGTGCGATACGTAGTCCTATATTCCTAAAGAGCCTCTTCCATTCTGTCATGCCAATCTCTCTTAGACTTGGAAATAACTTTTTTCCATAAGTTGCAGAGTGTCTTGTTAAATGCTTCAGTGAGACCATTAGCAGCCACATAATACATAGAGGAATTACGTTGCTTGAAGCCAAAAAGATCACATATCTTCGTCATTAACTTGTTATCAAATGGTTTTCCATTATATGTCAATATGTATCGAGGAATACCAAAATGGTAGATAATATTGACTCGAATGAAGTTGGCGACATTCTCTTTCTTTACTTCTCTAAGAGAAACAGCTTCTGCCCATTTTGAGAAGTAGTCAGTTGCAGCCAGGATGTACAAATGTCCACCAGAGGACTTAGGCAATGGTCCAACAACATCCAAACCCCAAGCTTCAAATGGCCATAAGGAAATAGTTGGGTGCAATACTTCTGGGGTTGATGTATAAAATTCATATGGAATTGGCAAGCTTTACATCTTCGGACGTAATCCAAGCAATATTTCACCATGGTTTGCCAGTAATATTCCATCCTTTTTATGTGAAAATGAAGTTTTGGCCCAGACTGATGCACTCCACATACTCCAGAATGTGCTTCTTGCATAGCTTGAGTAGATTTATCTGCCCCCAAATATCGTAAGAGAACTCCATCGAACGACCGCCTGTAAAGTGTATTTTTATAATAAAGAAAACGAGGGGCTCGTCATCGGATTTTTGTTTTTCTTCAAAGGTTTTCTGACAATATTCCATAACACAAATAATCTATATTGGTAATCGCCAATCGTCAATTTCAGCTTCCGAAGTGGCGATAACTTGTTGAAATTCTTCTTCATGCTCATATGGAGGCGGAGTTATCCATATTTGGCAAACCACAACTTGCATTTCATCAGGAGATACTAATGCAAAAGCTGAAGCTGCCAATACATCAGCCTTTTTATTTTCCTTTCTTGGGACATGTTGAATAGTCACCTCTCCAAGCCACCCTATTATTTTTTGAGCATAATTGCAGTATGGAATTAACTTAGGCTTCTTTACCTCATAATTATCCAAGACTTGATTGGTCACCAACTTGGAATCCCCAAAAACTTGTAGTTGCAATTATTTCATATCAATGGCTATCTCAAGCCCAAGTAAGAGTGCTTGATATTCAACAACATTATTGGAGCAGTTTTATGTTAGAGTGAAGGAGTATGGCAAAACTTCTCCATGGGAAGTGACAAATACCACTATAGCACCGGCTTTTTCACGATGTGCAGCACCATCAAAATACATCTTCCAAGGTGGCTGAATTTCCACTAGCATTGCGTCTTCATCAAGTAATTTATCAGATAACTCCAAATCATTCGGAATTGGATGATTGGCCAGGAAATCTGCTAGCACTTGTCCTTTTACTGCCTTCTGAGATATATACACAATTTCAAATTGTTGAAACTGGAGGTACCACCTTGCTAGTCTATCACTTAAGACAGGCTTGGATAAGACAAAATTGATAGGATTCGCTTTAAAGACAAGTTGCACAATATAAGCTTGGAAGTAATGCTTCATCTTCTGAATCGAGAATACGAGTGCCAGACATAACTTCTCAATAGGTGAATACTTGATCTCATTTTGTGTCATCATCCTACTCAAGTAATATAGGGTATTTTCTTTCCCTTCATTATTTTCTTGTGCGAGAAGTGCTCCTACTGACCTCTTTTGTGCTGCAATGTATAATATCAATGGTTTTCCAGGTATAGGAGTTATAAGTACTGGAGGTTTCATCAAATAAGACTTTATGTTCTCAAAAGCATTGGTACAAGCTTGGTCCCATTCAAAAGGAACATCTTTCTTCATAAGGCAACTAAATGGTTGACATCTCCCAGCCAGATTTGAGATAAACCTCCTAAGATATGCTAATTTTCCTTGTAAGCTTTTCAACTCATAAATATTTTTTGGCTCAGGCATCTTCAAAATAGCATCTACCTTATTTTTGTCAATCTCGATTCCTCGTTGTCGAATAATAAAACCGAGAAACTTTTCCAAAGTAACTCGAAAGGCACATTTTAAAGGGTTCATTTTGAGTTGATATCTTCGAAGTCGTTCAAACACCATTCTCAAATCTTGCAAGTGGTCATAACTCTTCTTTGATTTCACCACTAAGTCATCGACATAACACTCAACATTTTTATGAAGCATGTCATCAAAAATATTCTGCATGGCTCGTTGAGAAGTGGCTCCAATATTTTTTAAACCAAAAGGCATTACTTTGTAGCAATATATACCTTTAGGAGAGCGAAATGCAGTAAGTTCTTCATCCCTTGGTGCCATGCGAATTTGATTGTATCCAGATGAACCATCCATGAAAGACATTGCCTTGTATCCAGTTGTAGCATCAATCATAAGATCAGGGATTGGAAGAGGAAATTTATCCTTAGGGTATGCATTATTAAGATCTCTAAAGTCAACACAAACTCGTATTTGACCATTTTTCTTTCTTATAGGTACAATGCTTGAAATCCATGTAGGATATTTGACTTCACGAATGAAACCTGCTTTAATCAGTTTTGATCAAAGGAACCAGTTCAAGTCTAAAGCGATGTTGTGCTTGTTTAACAGGATAAGTGCCTCATTTCACAGCAAGACGATGAACTGCAACTTTAGGGTCTAAACCTGGCATTTCTTTATAACTCCAAGCAAATACATCCCTAAATTCCTTAAGTAGCTCAATATATTTCTTCTCTTCATCGTCATCCAGTGAAGCACTTACATATGTAGGCCTTATATCATCATCAACACCAAGATTTACTTCCTTCAATGCATCAACAGTATTCTTTATCCCTTCCTCGAGTTTAAGTGGCGCATCTTCAGCATCCTCATCTTCTTGAGGATCATCATCATTAAAGGATATGTGATTTGATGATCCCACACTTTGTTTATCTTCATCTAGCTCCCTAGTATGAACTATGGTATGAGTTCTTGCTCTCAGGACATCTCTACATGAAACTACAAGTTTTGTCTCACGCCTTATTCTAGAAGGGATCAAACTGGGCCAATTCTTGGGTGAATTATGCTCCCGAGCATGTACCCATTCTTCCATTGTTCTATAATTTCCTTGGCACTTGTATTTCTTCTTCATTGGTCCCAATCGATGAAATATTGAAGTTTTTGGAGTTGATTCTATTAGCCGATCAGATGCAGAAACGTTAGAAGTCATGCAACTAAGTCGATCAAACACAGAAGGCTTCTTGTTGAACATCATCGGTTCTTCCACAAGGGTAATGTAGTTGATGCTCATCCTTTTTATAGAGATTCAGACTAGTGATGGTTGTTTATAACCCAAGCCTTCGCGTGATTGCTTGACATCATACCCTCTCTCTATCATCATCCTTTGAGTCGGATTTAGGCCATAATTTGCCCTTTCAATAACTTCATTTGGAAGCTTCCCTAATTTAGCAGCTTCATTGGGATTATATCCCTGTTTCACCAATAACTTATATGCATTTGGGTCAAAACCTTTATTTGTACGCTTTTTAGGAAGTGATTTATGTGAATCATGATTCGATGGTTAGACAAATCCTTGTATCATTCTTGAAGGTGATTTGATTGTATCAATTTGCTTGATAGGGAATGTCAACTTGCTACTCTACAACTCAGAGGGTGGGATCTTGACTTTGTTTGTCTTTGGGACATAGTGAGAAATAGCAATCATTCTCTTACTTGACGATGCCTCACTTATCTTAAGTACTTTACTCATGTCCGAAAGTGTTGTACTTTTTTCAATCATGACCCTCGCATTATCAGGTGTTACCTCAACCTTTTTTGTAATGTTAGCAGGTATCACATTATCAACTTTGACTTCTTTTGAAGCATAATTCTTTAAGTAGAATTTTGCATCAGCAAAGTGCACTTCTGTCTCGGTGAAAGGTTCATCATCAGCAACTACCTTCTTTTGAACCCCATTTTCAAAGTATTTGACACATTGATGGTAGGTGGACGACACCACTTTGTTCTCATATATCCATGTCCTTCCTAAGAAGATATTATACGAGGTCTTTCAGTCAATAACATGCATCCACGCACTCGAACGCATATCTCCCATTGTTATATCTAATTTGACAGCACCAGTGGCTCTCTGCCCCCTTGGTTAAATCCTTGAATCATTAGACGACTTTCAGACAGTTTATTTATCAGGATTCCAAGTTCCTTCATAGTACAAATAAGGAGAATATTGACCCCAGATCCATCATCCACCGTGATCCTATTCACTTTATGTCCAAGCACAAAACCAACCATATATAAAGGATGATTATGCAACACTTCACCTTATAAAAGATCATCATTAGTGAATGTAAACTTCGCATCACAAGTGTCCACTTCTTCAGAGTGAGGCTTTATAGGGCCTTTATATGATGGAGGTAATGATGGTGATGATCTTTCTCCCATTGTCTCTTCTCTATCAATTTTACAACACGAGGCCTTGGTGTCACGATGAGAAATCTTTTCACGAAACCAACTTGGCAAGAATTCCTCTAATATTACTGAAAGACGTTGCTTTTGATAGTAATTTCCCCCAACTCTTGACTTCTTCACATTCTTCTTTACCTTTTGAGTTTTAGGTAGTTTATTCATCTTTGCTCTAGTTACTTGCTTACTTGGTTCTCTTTGCAGGCTCATTTTACAACATCTTCATCGTGTCACTAAAATCTATCCTTCATCATCAGTATAAGCACCGCAAGATTGGTTTTCCTCTAGAGGTTTATCTTTCCTTATTACTTCATTCATCAAAGGAACAAGCGATGATGCATTAACATCTATTGGTTTGAAGTCACCAAATTTAATCATCTTTGGTGGTGATGTGGCTAGGTCATCACCACTATCATGTATTTCGACAAAGTTGCAAAGAACTATGGGGTCGAGTGAACCAAAAGTGACAGAGACTTGATTTGAACTCTCTTTCTCATCTTCAAGCAATATCTTTCCTTCATCGGCCAGGTCCATGATCTTTTCCTTAAAGATAAAACACTTTTCGATAGGATGGCCCATCAAATGGTGATATTTGTAGTAATTTGGATCATTAGTCCTCCCAACCTCATCTGGACACTTCATTTCAGGTACCTCAAAGAGTTTTAATGCTAAAGATCTTCAAAAATTGATGGAACATCTGAGTCCAAGAAATGATACTCTTTTGCCTGTATTTCCTTCAAAGTTAGCTTTCTATCAGCGTTATTCTAAAAAGTCGTAGTCTTCACCCTTTGATTATTGCTTAGATTTGTAGCCACTTTCAATGGTACGTCATTAACATTCATCAAATCCTTATTTCCAAACTTAGGTGCTGATTTTCCTCTTTTCTTTACCTCTATTTTGTCTTTTCCCTTGTGAGGCACATAAATAAGTGGTCCTTCAATCCCGCTTGCAGACATGCTCAACTCCATATCATGAGCATGTGTGGCTAGTTCCTCAAATTATTTGGGTTTAATACCCTGTAGGATATAACGAAGTCCCCAACGTATTCCTTGAATACATATTTCTATTCCGGAAGTTTCACTAAGCCTATCCTTACAATTGAGGCTTGAATTTCTCCATCGGTTGATGAACTCAATGACAGGTTCATCTTCCTATTGATGTGTATTTGTGAGTTCAACCATGCTCACAATACGCCTTGTGCTATAGAAACAATTAAGAAATTCATGCTCAAGTTGTTCCCAACTATCAATAGAGCCTGCCTCGAGATCCATATACCAGTCAAAGGCATTTCCTTGTAAGGAGCACACAAATTGCTTGACTAGATAATCTCTATATATTCCAGCATTATTGAATTTTCAACAAAATAGGCAATGTGTTGCTTTGGATTTCCCTTTCCGTCAAATTGTTGAAATTTTGGAGGTTGATAACCTGCAGGCATCTTCAAAACATCGATTCTTGAAGTGTATGGCTTTGCATATATAAATGATGACTTTGAAGACACATCATACTTATCTTTTATGGTTCCCATAATGAAGTCCTTCAGTTGATGAATGGGAATTCCTCCTTCAGCAAATACTTGCAGCTCATCACCCACATTTATTTGCTTTGTAATTGAATCTCTCTTTTCTTGTATCATCGGACGTTTTCCAGGTGCCTGACTTGAGTCCCCCTCTGTAACATTCTCAACTCTATCCGTCAACTTGACAATTCGATTATCTTGCTCTTGCACATATTTTGTTAGACCTTCAATTGCCTTTGTCAAACTTGCCAATTGTTCTTCAATAGTTGAGGTGTTAGTCATCATCGCTTGGATGACCGTTATGGATGATGGATCAAAGCATGGATTTTCCCTCAAACTAAAATTTATCTGAAGTTACGTGGAGTGACTGGGGCAGATCTAGCGATCAGGACATCATCTTCATCTTGAATAGTGTAATTCCTTATGTTAAAAGGACTAAGTCGAGCCAACGTCCTTTCAACAATATCAGCTATATTCTCTCCTTCTTCTAATTTATTCGGAAAGAATCTTACCCCCTTTGAAGATGAAGGATCAAAAATAGGAACCGATGCGGATGGCACTTGAAGTGCTTGTTGTCCTAGCAAGTTTGCTCTGTTCCTAGTGATGGGTCCCAAACTTCCCATAGTCGCATCCAGTATGTCTCCACCTCAGAGGAGAATTTGGAATTAGTAGCCTTAGCAATAATAGCCCTGGAGTCAAACTTCTTAGATGCCATTTTAAGTATTCTTGAAGTTTGATGATCGATGTAAAGAGATGAGAGGTAAAGATTGTCCCACTGGGCGTGCCAAAATTTGTAAACAATAAATTTTCGAGCAGAAAAAAATAAATAATCAAAACCAGAAAATTGGAGTAACAAAGTGAAATATTTGATTTCAAAATGTAGTGTGGGTTACAATCTCTATGATAATCCTCTGATTCTTCAAATAATATGAAACATGTTGAATTTGAATTTGATTTAGAGTCAAGGGATTGAATAGCTTGATCTTGAATCTTTGTCTTCAAATTTGGATTTAAATTATTCGTCACGAACACTTGTATGGTTATGACGAACAGTAAATATGAACAAGTAACTTGATCTTGATCTTCTTGATATTCTTCTTCGTTCTTGATCTTGAACTTGAATTTGAATTTGAATTTGATTACTTGAACTTTGTAGCTTTGTAGAGAATTTGCGGTCTTTGATCCACGAGCTCTCTTCTTGCTTCTTGTTCTTCAAAAACCTTCCCTTTCAGAATAATGAGGACCCCTATTTATAGTTGTAGGGAGTGGTATGAGGGTGTGATTTGATTGGTTGGTTTGAACTGACCAATCAGATCTCTTTGGTGAAGAGTTTTAATTTGATTGGTCAGAACATGTCACATATACACGTGGCATTATTCTAGTGGGTCATTTAATTTGACTTAGATTGCCACATAACTTCAACAAGTGGCATGATTTTAGTGGCTTATTTAATTTGACTTAGATTGCCACATAACTTTGACACGTGGCATGATTTTAGTGGCTTATTTAATTTGACATGGATTATCACATAATTTTGGCACATGGCATGATTCTAATGGCTCATTTAATTTAACTTGGATTGCCATATAAATTTGATACGTGGTGTTATTTTAGTGGCTCATTTAATTTGGCTTGGATTGCCACATCATTTGGACTATTGTTTTGAATTTAATATAGTCTAAATTAATTTACGGATTTAAATCCAATATAATTCTAATGTTTACAGCCCCATTAACAGGTTTAAATCCAATATAATCCAATCTAATTTACGGATTTAAATCCAATATACCCACTTCTTAAGGTACGAGTATAAACTGCATGTTACTCCTGGCTCGCAAGAGTATAAACTATGCACAGCATAATAATAATAAAAAAAGGTCTGCTAGGTTGAAAATCTTAAAATAGGCGGCCTAGGCAAAAATCAGGACACAAAAAAAATACTATAAAATAAATTTAAAAAAATCACTCTTTCAGAACTACGTTATAACTTGATCCTCTTCGCTAAGGTACGTAGGCGCTTGGAATTACATTCTAAGTTTAGTCGTATGAGTATCCAAAGAACTCATAGTCTCTCTTGACCCTCTTCACCATAGTCCGTGAGTTACATTCTAATTTTAGCCTCATAAGTTCAAAAGAAATAGGGCACACCATTATTTGAGCATCAAAATGTTCTCGTAGATTGTCATATAATGTGTGAATTAGAGAAGGCTAATCAAGACAGAATTTTAATTGTCTTCAAACAAGTATTTATACAAATCCATAAAGCTATTAGCTGTGATTATTGTACACAGTGTACTTCTATGAACCTTCTTTTCGTCTTCTCTATGCTGAGATATGAGTTGTTTTTAGTAAGATCATGTGAATATGAATCTGTCAGCTTTCCTGCATGTGAAGTTCATTTTTGAAGTTTGTTTAGAACGATCCTAAGGGACTTGAGCTATACATTTTGGATATGTTTCAGATTAAGAAGTTTGGTTTCTGATAAATTGAGTCTCTCTTGGCTTTGGTGCTCTCATACAATGATATATTTCTCGTACTATCAAAATACACAAGGTAATAAACAACGATATTTAGGAGAAAGTCCAGGCTTAATGCGATTACATCAATGCATCAATACGAGTAAATAACTCTTGAAGCTGAAACGTAAAAGAAATACTTACAAAAATGCGCTATATAATATAAAAGAGTAACAACTAAACAATCAGAATTCAAAAAAAAAAGAGGAGCACACAAAAAAAATAGTTCATAATAAGCTAGTCTAAACGTAGCTTATAATTAGTTAAGTCTTGAAGAGAAATTTCTAAAACTCTCTTTTTCTCTTCCACATCATTTGAGGCATTCGCAGTAGCTAGAGAAACATCAGCACATTTATTGCACTCTTGTTCAGCTGCTGAGACTTTAGATTCGACATCTTCGACTTCTTTCTTGACAGTATCTCGAAGGGCTTTTAACTCTTTCACCTTCTTTCTTGCCTCCTTAAGAGATTGACAGATGTCAGACAATTTTTTGAATTTTCCATTCTTCTCATTCAAGACAAGATCAAGGTGTTTCTTGGCATTTAGATATGGCTCGGATTCTTCAATTTTCAAGGCTTTATCAGCAAGGGATGATCGCGCTTGGTCATAGGAGGTGGCATGTTCAAAGAGAGACTCCAATAAGTTCTTCAAAGGTGAAATATCCACCCCCATTTCGTCTACATCCTTAAGAATTACTTGGACCTCATCCTTAAGAGAAGAAGCACGTTCTGCAGTGAGATCAGCGAGCTTAGAGTGAATCTTATTCCAAGCTCCTTCGATAAAATTCATTCAAAGTTCTGAGATGACTCGCCTTCCATAAAAAATGGACACGGACATTGCCGGTTTATTATGGGGAGGATATTCTACATTTGATGTAGTTCTTTTATGTGAGACAAAAGTAGCCTCTCGCTTTAATTTGGGTGACAGAATTGATTTTATTGAAGTCGGCCCCTCTATAGATTCATTACTATCTTGTGGCTTGCTTTGTTAAGAAGTCTCTAACATGCTAACACCGTTTGCCTGCTAAAAAAAAGAAAGAAATAAATAAAAGAAGAAATATCGTAGTTAGTAGAGTCATGTGGTATCATGGAATGAAAAAAAATCATTACCTCTTTAATAGCTATCAAAGTCTTTGAAGAACTAATATTGTTGTCGGAAATCTCTACCGGATGTGAACTAACATCGTTTGGCATGTCAGAAGGTAGTTTCAATTGCTTCTAACAATGATCACTATGGGTGCTACTACTTTCATCTTGAGATGGCCGCTTATGAGAGGTCCGTTGAATTTGAACTGAATACTTTTCTTTTTGAACTTCCTCAACGGAAGATCCCTTGATCTTCTCTGGAACGACAACTTTAGACTTCAAAATAGTAGATTGACTCACAATTAAGACCTCCTCGTCTTGCTTTTGAAGAACATTACTATCTATACCAACAGCACTCACCAGGGACTGTATATAATTTTCAAGAAAATTTCCATGTACCTTTTCCCACCAAGACTTGTAATTAAGCGAAAAGAATTTCTTCAAGTTGGACCCACTAGGAGAAAATGTTGCTCTTGCCCTAGATTTTGTCAGCACATAAATTTGTGCAAGTCTTAAGCCCTCGGCTAATGAAGCTTCACGAAAATTTTGATCTAATCGACCAGGAGCATCTTGAAAAAAGCCAAATTGACGACTGAATCTATGAGGACTATAAGGCTCCATAATAAAGATATTTTCGTCCCTTAAAGTGAGATAGTTTGAGCGAAGGCTCACCAAGAAATTTGATTGAAATTCCTTTTCAGTGCCGTCGTCGTGGTAGTGGTGAGCATTAGGACTTTTGATCAATGTTATATCCCACGCAATGGTTCCCCCTCCATGTATATGCTTCCTCACATCCATTTTATCAAAATACCTAGCAGCACCTTCGCCAGAAAAAGAAGCCATAAGAGGATCAGCCGGTCCACCTGCTAATGGGTAATGAGTTTTGAAGTAGTAGGCCAACCAACCATACACATAATGAATTAGAAAACAAGTTTGAACGAGATCAAGTCGTGAGCATTTTGAAATCATATTTAGACCTTTGTAAATGTTGGCTAAGACTGGAACTACAAGGCTAACTATTCGTCCACATGCTAAATGACAGGCGATTCTGAAGATGCTCGGACGAATAAAGCCATCCTCCTTCGTAAGAAGCACAAATACATACAACCAGCAAGATAAAAAAGCTGGCAAGTATGTTTCATTTTTTTGTGACTCTTAACTTCCAACTTGTGAAATAAAGCTTCTTCAGCAGGAGACCAATTAACAAATTCACCAATTATGCCATTTGGGTTATGTGATGACTTAAGACTAGCAGACTTCTTTTCTCTTCTTGGTGGGGGTTGTCCATATTTTATATCTTTCTTATACCAAAACTCTACCCATCTTTCCATATAAACATTTGGGTCATGATTATTTTTTACTCAGATTCGATGAAAAGCATCAAATAAATGCTCACAAGAGTGAGGAAGAAACCTTTTACCCTTATCAAATGTGCCTAAAAGTTCTACAACATTTGGCACGACTTCCTCGTAAAGACTTCCTGCTATGGGTAGACCACCAATCACGTGTAAATCCCAAAGTGATATAGATAATTCTCCAAATGAAGTAAGTAGTGTATTTGTAACAGGACACCAAGCTTCGCAGAAGGCTTGCAAGATGTTAGTGTTACGATCATAAGTAAAAAGTAAACCATACACAACATCATATATTTTTGCATCCTTCAAAGTCTGGCGATTCCTGCTAAAGATATCTTCAGTCCACTCCCAGTATCCTGGAGTATAGTGAAATTCTCCATCAAGTGTAAAAGTGTCATCCCATCGAGTCTCTCTATTAATGATTCGTCGCCCTAAACATGGTAAAGAAGTTGTAATATTTTTGGTACGATGATTAGGAGTGTAAAGTATCCATGTCTTAGGAGGACGACTGTTATATTCAAGAGTCAAATCCTCTAAACCAGGAAGTTCCCCCAAAGATGGCCATGGAGCAGCATATTGGCCAGCTAAGGGCGTACTTACAAGCAGTTTAGTCTCCACCTCACTGTCTTTATGATATGATATCACAAGGTATCGCAACTCTGAAGAAGGAGAAGTTAAATCTCTAAAGTAAACCATGATTCAATCTGCAAAAAAAAGGAAAAAAAATAATTATATGTTTTGTTAGCTCATAAATTAGTAATTCAATAATCATGGTCATGAATCTCAATAATGAACGATTATATTCTATGAGCAAGACCTATGTCTGATCTAGATGGTGGAAAGTCTTTGCCTTAGACGGTATAAAGTTTTTGACTTGGACTATGAAATGCCTTTGACTTAGATGGTGTAAAGTATTTGCCACAAATCATGTAAAGTGTTTTCCTTAGACGGTGTAAAGTCTTTAGCTCGGACTATGAAATGCCTTTCACTCACAAGGTGTAAAGTCTTTGCCACAAATTATGTAAAGTCTTTGCCTTAGACAATGTAAAATCTTTAGCTCAAACTATGGAATGCCTTTGACTCAGACAGTGTAAAGTCTTTGCCATAAATTATGTAAAGTCTTTGCCTTAGACGGTGTAAAGTCTTTTAGCTCGGACTATGAAATGCCTTTGACTCAGATAGTGTAAAGTCTTTGCCACAAATCATGTAAAGTATTTGCCTTAGATGGTGTAAAATCTTTAGCTCGGACTATGAAATGTCTTTGACTCAGACGGTGTGAAGTCCTCGCCACAAATCATGTAAAGTTTTTGCCTTAGATGGTGTAAAGTGTTTAGCTCGGACTATGAAATGCCTTTGACTCAGACGGTGTAAAGTCTTTGCCACTAATTATGTAAAGTCTTTACCTTAGACGGTGTAAAGTCTTTAGCTCGGACTATGGAATGCCTTTGACTCAGACGGTGTAAAGTCTTTGCCACAATTCATGTAAAGTCTTTGCCTTAGACGGTGTAAAGCCTTTAGCTCGGACTATGGAATGCCTTTGACTTAGACAGTGTAAAGTCTTTGCCACAAATCATGTAAAGTCTTTGCCTTAGATGGTGTAAAGTCTTTAGCTTGGATTATGAAATGCCTTTGACTCATATGGTGTAAAGTCTTTGCCATAAATCATATAAAGTCTTTGCCTCAGATGGTGTAAAGTCTTTGGTTTGGACTGTGTGATGCCTTTGACTCAGACGGTGTAAAGTCTTTGCCACAAATCATGTAAAGTCTTTGCCTTAGATGGTGTAAAGTGTTTAGCTCTCTATGAATTGCCTTTGACTTAGACGGTGTAAAGTCTTTGCCACAAATCATATAAAGTCTTTGCCTTAGACGGTGTAAAGTCTTTAGCTTGGACTATGGAATGCCTTTGACTCAGATGGTATAAAGTCTTTGCCACAAATCATATAAAGTCTTTGCCATAAATCATATAAAGTCTTTGCCTTAGACGATGTAAAGTCTTTAGCTTGGACTATGGAATGCCTTTGACTCAGATGGTATAAAGTCTTTGCCACAAATCATATAAAGTCTTTGCCACAAATCATATCAAGTCTTTGTCTTAGATGGTGTAAAGTCTTTAGTTCGGACTATGGAATGCCTTTGACTCAGAAGGTGTAAAGTCTTTCCCACAAATCATGTAAAGTCTTTGCCTTAGACGGTGTAAAGTCTTTAGCTCAGACTATGGAATGCCTTTGATTCAGACGGTGTAAAGTCTTTGCCACAAATCATGTAAAAGTCTTTGCCTTAGACGGTGTAAAGTCTTTAGCTCGGACTATGGAATGCCTTTAACCTAGACGGTGTAAAGTTTTTCCCACAAATCATGTAAAGTCTTTGCCTTAGACGGTGTAAAGTCTTTAGCTTGGACTATAAAATGCCTTTGACTCAGACGGTGTAAAGTCTTTGCCACAAATCATAGAAAGTCTTTGCCTCAGACAGTGTAAAGTCTTTGGTTTGGACTGTGTGATGCCTTTGACTCAGATGGTGTAAAGTCTTTCCCACAAATTATGTAAAGTCTTTGCCTTAGACGGTGTAAAGTCTTTAGCTTGGACTATAAAATGCCTTTGACTCAGACGGTGTAAAGTCTTTGCCACAAATCTTATAAAGTCTTTGCCTCAGACAGTGTAAAGTCTTTGGTTTGGACTGTGTGATGTCTTTGACTCAGACGGTGTAAAGTCTTTGCCACAAATCATGTAAAGTCATTGTCTCAGACGGTGTAAAGACTTTGACTTGGAATATGTGATGACTTTGACTCCAATAGAATAAACGTTTATCGTATATAGAGTAATATTTTCATTTGCTAAAAAAAACGAAAAACAAAACTGTGTTTTATCCTCCAAAAGTCGTTTACAACATCACTGCGAGTACTTATGTATAATGATGCAATTTTTTTTAAAACAAAAAAAATGTACCTCGTATATTGATGAACTCAAGAGGATATGCAAAAAGGAGTATCAAAATTGCCAATGCCAATGATGAAAATAAGTAGAAGGAGAGAGTCTATTTATAAACAAGTAGTGATGGTGAGGGAGTCCTTCTTCCAAAGTAATTATAACTATTTTTTGGGTAGGACTCTAGTAGAATGATACAAATTTATTCTCTCCAAATCCTAATTGGATGTGAAATTGTGAAAATTTGGGCTATCCATATTATAAAAGGAGTGTCTCCTTTCGGAATTCTAATAGGATTTGAAAGACAGAATAAAGGGTAGGCATTTACAAAAAAAAATGAAAAAAATGAAAAAAATAAATAAATCTGTGTTTTACCCTTCCAAAAGTCGTTTACAACATCAATACGAGTACATATGTATAATGATGCAATTCTTTTTTTAAAACAAAACAAAAAAAAACAAAAACAAAAACGTACCTCGTATATTGATGAACTCAAGAGGACATGCAAAAAGGAGTATCAAAATTATCAATGCCAATAATAAAAATAAATAGAAGGAGAGAGTCTATTTATAAATAAATAGTGATGGTGAGGGAGTCCTTCTTCCAAAGTAATTATAATTACTTTTTGGGTAAGACTCTAGTAGAATAATACAAATTTATTCTCTCCAAATTCTAATTGGATGTGAAATTGTGAAAATTTGGGCTATCCATATTCTAAAAGGAGTGTGTCCTTTCAGAATTCTAATTGGATTTGAAAGACAGAATAAAGGGTAGGCATTTACAAAAAAAAAAAAAGGGCTCAAATAAGAATAATAATATATATATACTCCAATTGGAGTCTCATTATTTACTCCAACTATGTCACTCCAATCGGAGGAACGTATTAATTTAATATGTTCATGGTGCATATTAAATTGCACGACATACTATTATCATTTAATTAATACTTCAATCCTAGTCTTTGTATAAAATACTTCGACAAGATTTGAAGTAGAGGGCATTTGTAAACATTAGAATTATATTGGATTTAAATCCGTAAATCAATTTAGACTATATTAAATTCAAGAAAATAGTCCAAATGATGTGGAAAACCAAGTCAAATTAAATGAGCCACTAAAATCACACCACGTGTCAAATTTATATGGCAATCCAAGTCAAATTAAATTAGCCATTAGAATCATGTCATGTGTCAAAATTATGTGGTAATCCAAGTCAAATTAAATAAGCCACTAAAATCATGTCACTTGTCGAAGTTATGTGTCAATCTAAGTCAAATTAAATAAGCCACTAAAATCATGCCACGTGTCGAAGTTATGTGGCAATCTAAGTCAAATTAAATGACCCACTAGAATAATGTCACGTGTATATGTGACATGTTCTGACCAATCAAATTAAAACCCTTCACCAAAGAAATCTGATTGGTCAGTTCAAACCAACCAATCAAATCACACCCTCATACCACTCTCTACAACTATAAATAGGGGTCCTCATTATTTTGAAAGGGAAGGTTTTTGAAGAACAAGAAGCTAGAAGAGAGCTCGTGGATCAAAGACCGCAAATTCTCTACAAAGCTACAAAGTTCAAGTAATCAAATTCAAGTTCAAGTTCAAGATCAAGAACGAAGAAGAATATCAAGAAGATCAAGATCAAGTTACTTGTTCTTATTTACTGTTCGTCATAACCATACAAGTGTTCGTGACGAATAATTTAAAATCCAAATTTGAAGACGAAGATTCAAGATCAAGCTATTCAAGCCCTTGACTCTAAATCAAATTCAAGTTCATCGTGTTTGATATTATTTGAAGAATCGGAGGATTATCATAAAGATTGTAACCCGCACTATATTTTGAAATCAAATATTACACTTTGTTACTCCAATTTTTCGATCTTGATTATTTATTTTTCTTGGCTCGAAAATTTATTGTTTACAAAGAGTTATATAAACACTGCACTATATGGAAGTATGCCTCCAAAAAGTATAGTGATCAGAGGATTCATGTACAAAGGCTGCAAAGGAATCAACCTAGGAATCTTATTTGTTTTAATAGGATCCTCAGCTGCAGGTTTTCTATAACCAAGAAAGCTTCCCAAGAAGACTAATGGTACTGAAATGCCAAACCAGAGCAGTACCAGGATGAACATTGTTCCAAATGGTAAGGCTCTTGAAGATTTCTCTCCCCATATTAGAGCATTCAAAACAAAAAACATGGTGAAAAAAAAGTTGGGAACATATAGGTTGTTTTCAGTGACATCTTTTTCCAGTCTGCTTCTTTGAACATCTTGTATAATCTAGCAGAGGAGTAACCAACAAATAAGCCCATGAACACCCACAGCAAAACCATGGCTATCATCATCCCACAACCATTATAAGGTGAAAGAAACCCAAGTAAAGCAAATGTTAATGTGATAAGGGACATTCCAAAAATTTGGGGGCCAGTCCCAACATGCACACAAAGTAAAATGGAATTTTTAGGTGACCTGAAGACATCTCCATGTATCAACTTCCATCCAATTCCTTCCTGAACTTCATCTTGTGCCAACTGATTGTAGTTGGCAATGGTCTCTGTATATAGTTCTCATACTGATCATAGCTACTATTCCAGTTAGGAAAAGAACAATTATCAAAGAATTTATAATTGAGAACCAATGGATCTTATCTCCATTCATATAAAGGTACGATTCCCAACGTGACACCCATCTTATATTACTTGACTGGCAAAGGATAAAATCCCAATAAGAATCTGAATGGTAAGGTGAGGATGAGGTAGGTGTTAATGAAAAAAGAATATACCTCAAAGGAAACATCATATGTAAACACTACTTCATTGTCTGCAACAATATCTTGAGGTACAGAGTTAGTTCCAAATACAGTTGGCTTCCCAGGATTTAATGTCATTAATTGAGTGTTCTCCTCATTCCGTTTCTTGAACTCATGGTTAATACTGCTTCAAAACAGCGTATGTGCTCAGAATGATTGAGAGAGAGATAAATAGCAGTTAACTCTAAAAGTAATGCCCTGAAATACCAAAGCACACCAGCTTACTTCTAGAGTTAAAAAAATTATTCATTCCAATATCAGCATGTAAATTTCCCATGCAATTAAAGATCAAGGACAACAAACTGATAGGACTTCTGATATTGGTGGATCAAAGTTATATGGAAGCATAATCAAATTACTCTAGAAAATGTCGAACACTCATGTCTCTTGTCATGTGAACCCATCGGTGGTCCCCTAAAGTTGGCACCAAGTTTCACTTAGACACCTTAACTAGGCTTTATTCAGTTTAGACACCTTATGTACGATTACGCTATGTCATTTTGACACTTTTTGCTGATATGGCATAGTGAGTGTGATGCACACACTAGTTGTGTGTTAAAGCCTTATTTCACTATTTTAAAAAAAATTCTTCTTCTTCTTCTCTATTTTCTAGCTACCGTTTCTCAAACTAAAATTTTTTTCTATGGTGAAATAGATTCAATGATGCCACATATAAAAAGATGAAGTGAATTTCAACCCATAAGATTTCCAACTTAACTTGATTTTTTAAATTTAAATTTCAGCGCCATGAAATAATCACCATATTTCCTTTTCATGTAGTTAAATCCTCCGCACATACGGGAATTGCAAAAACAAAATCTTCCATTGTTAATTAATAACTGATTTTTTAGAAGTAAAGAAGAAACAATTGTGCATTTGTAAAAATATAATTTTTAAAGTAATTAAATTCTTTTGAAAGTGTTTCTTGAGAAAACGATATGGGTGGAAAAAGGGTTGAGGTTATGGTGGGTCAGGGTGAAGAGGACGATCTGGTGGGGTGGAGAAGTGGTTGGGGTTGGGGTGGGTGGTGTGGAGAGGATGATCTAGTGGGGTAGAGGAGTAGTTGGGGTTGGGGTGGGTGGGTGTGGAGAAGACGACTGGGTTGGGGTGGGGGTGTGGAGATGCTGACCGGGGTGGGGATTCTTTTTTTAAAAAAATATTATTTGACTTTAAAATGTCATATGTCATCAAGTCGGTGACCACCTTTTTTCTACTCAAAAGTTAATACTTGAGAATTATTTTTGATATATATGCTACGTGTCTTCGTTTAATTCGTCACTTTGACACATCATCATCTAGTGAATTAAACACACTTTGTATATTTGGATGATTGACAAAAAAAGTGTCAAAATAACATAATGAAATCCTACATATGCTGTCTAACATGAACAAAGCCCAGTTAAGATGTCTAAGTGAAATTTGGTGTCAAATTTAAGGTGCTACCGATGGGTTCTACCTGGAAAAAAAAGTTGTCACGACCCTAATCCAAGTCATGATGGTGCCTACCATAACCCACGAGTAGGCAAGTAAAATCCAATCAATGCGGAAGTCAAATCTCAGTCTAATTAAAGTATTAACAATGTAAGAAGGTTGAAGCAAAAAGAATATAACAAAAGAATAGTTGAGCCAGGGTATAGATATCTAAATACAATACAAAATACACAAAAGGCCCGATAGTGACCAAAAAATGATGAACTGACACTAAACCAAACACCAAACCTGGTGTCACATATACAGGAGCTACTAAGTACAAAAGCTAATAATATATGTAAATATACAGCATAGAATCAACTGTCCAAAATGCTAAATAAAAGTCAGAGCAAAAGAGGGAATGTAACAAGTTTCTGAACGCCGGGAGCTCATCAGAATTCAGATCTGGATTAGCTATGGATGATCAGGTATGCGTTGAGGGTGGCTTGAACTGAGAGATGCATAAAAAAGATGTAGAAGTGTAGTATGAGTACCAAAACAGGGGTACTCAGTAGGCATCATAGGCCAATTGAGATTAGAAAAGATAAATATATAAAAACCACTATGATGATACTAATAACAATAAGAATAGAGCAAAAACTACAAATATAGGAAAAGAGGGTACGGAAATGATCATACAGTAATCAAGTAAGTCCAACCAATTATGTAGTCACATCAATAATCTCAACAGATAAAATATAGGGAGAATGCACAATTTCAAATCGTAGTTAAGGCTCAATATCCTTCAAAAGTATCATGAAGTGCCCGGAATAACCCTTGAGCTCATCAAATAATGGGGCACCCAGAACCATACCTCGAGCTCATCAACATCGATATAATAACCTAGAATAGGTATCAAGGGCCCACCCAAAATTCACACCACGAGCTTATCAAATAAAATAAAGTGTAGTAGAAAGTCAATAAAAGGGCTGCCCGGAATCATACCTCGAGCTCAACAACTATGAATTTTCATAAATAAGATATCACTGATTTTTCTTAAATCCCTCCTATTTATTCATTAACCATAAGTCCTATTATCATCTTTTACTCTTTGTTTTAAATAGGTCTTTCAACACCGGTGAGGTAAATAAGGCAAATAGTAGGTCAAGAATCATAATACACTCACTGAGACTCTAGTGAACTGAAAGCACGGATTCGGGCCCAACATTTCTATATCATAAGCAACCAAGGCATAAATATAAGCCAAAAATCATATCAAGTGCCCAACCGAAACCATACAAGTCAACTAAGTGGCATCCTAAGTTCAAATTACCTAGGAACAAGTTCTAACTCAAAACAAAGGCCCTAAAAATCCAAACCAATCTTCCTTCTAGACCAAAATGGACCGTCTAGAGCTGATGAAACCGTTAGAATTCTCATACGAGGCCTGAATCTCCAGATGTTGACTAAACTCAACTCTTTCAAACCTTAAGCCTCTAAAAGAGCCAAACTACTTCAGAACTCAACAGAACACCCTAGGGAGTGTGCCACCCATCCCAACATCACATAAGAGCTATAAAAAAAGCTATGAAAAGGGGTAAAATGGTAAAAGTATGCAAAATCACAAAAATAACCTTGGATATCATTACAACATCCACTACTAAAAGGACATTCATCCTCGAAGGTCAAACAAGAAAGGTACCTGGTGGCTAAAAAGGTGAGGATATTAAGTCTGTATATCCTTGTAGGTCTCTTAAGTAGCCTCCTCGATCGAACGCTACCTCCACTGGACTTTCACCGATGGAATTTTCTTAGACCTCAACTTCCTAACCTGCCTATTGAAAATAGCTACAGGCTCCTCCTCAAAGGCCAAGGAATCATCAAATTGGACCGAATCCTACTGAAGCACATGATACTCATCTAGTATGTACCGCAGTAGCATAGAAACATGGAACACATGGTGAGCATCTGAAAGTTCTGGGGCAAGGCCAACTCATAAGCTACCTCCCCTACCTGTCTCAAGATCTCTAAAGGTCCAATAAACCTGAGGCTTAGCTTACCACTCCTCTCGAATCTCATCATGCCCTTTATGGGCGACACTCGCAGAAATACTAAGTCTCCAACCATAAACTCCAAGAGTGGGGTTGCACCCTCCGATTAACATAACTCTTCTGCCTACTCTAGGGAATACAGAGCCTCTTCTAAATCATACAAACTCTGTTCATCGAATCACACACCAATTCAGTGCCCCAAGGTCTAACCTCAAAGGCATTAAACTAGCCCACTGGGGAATGATATCTCCTACCATACAATGCCTCAAAAGGTGCCATCTCAATTCTTGAATGATAGCTATTAATATATACAAACTCTGCCAAAGCCAAGGAAAGATCCCACTAACCCACTAACCCCCAAAATTAATATCATAGGCCCGTAGCATGTCCTCCAAGACCTGAATAGTCCTCTTTGACTGACCATTGGTCTAGGGGTGAAAGCTTGTGTTGAAATCACCTCAAGTACCAATATCCTTCTATATAAACCATAGAAATGCGATATGAATTGAGTACCATGGTGTAAAATGATAGATAGTGGCACCCCATGCAATCGAACCACCTCTCAAATGTAAATCTGAGATAACTTCTGTGAAGTGTAGGTAGTCTGGACCGGTAAAAAGTGAGCAGACTTGGTCAATCGATCTACAATGACCCAAATAGAATCAAAACCTCAAGAGGTATATGGTAAACCCACTATAAAGTCCATAGTTATCCGTTCCCACTTTCACTATGGAATGGGTCATCCTTGGGTCAACCCACTTGGCCTCTGATGCTTGAACTTAATCTGTTGACAGTTCAAGCACCTAGCCACAAAAGCTACATTATCCCACTTCATCCCACACCACCAATAATGATGTCGTAGATCATGATACATCTTCATCGCACCAGGATGAATGGAATATCTAGAATAATGGGCCTCCTCAAGGATCAGTCTGACTAGATATCCAGTTATAGAAACACAGATACAACCCTCAATCCTCAAAATTCCATCTGGATCTATGGTTGCCTTCCTATCCTGTCCACTGAGTACCTTATCCCGAATCACCCTCAGCTGTGGATCCTTACACTGTTGTGCCCGAATCTGCTGTATCAAGGAAGACCTAGACTCTAAACAAGAAAGTACTCTACCCAGCTCAAAAATATCAAGACGAACTATTTGGTTTGCTAAGGACTAAATGTTCGAAGCTAAAGGCCTCTCCTCAACTGATAAGAATGCCAAACTCCCCATACTCACCGCCTTCCTGGTCAAAGCATCTGCTACTAAATTTGCCTTGCCCAAGTGATAGAGAATGGTGTCATCATAGTCCTTTAGCAACTCCAACCACCTGTGTTGTCTCAAATTAAGTTCCTTCTTGCTAAATATGTACTAAAGACTAGGTGGTCAGTGTAGATCTCATAATGGGCTTCATACAAGTAATGCCTCCAAATCTTCAATGCGAAGACTACCGCTACCAACTCCAAATCATGTGTGGGGTAGAATATGCAATAACCCTACCATGTTGCATCAGAACATAACCTAAACCAACACTCTTTAATAGGAAGAGTAAAAATTGGAGATGATGTCAATAAGGCCTTGAGCTTCAGAAAGCTCACCTCACACTCGTCAGACTACTGGAAATGAGCATTTTTCTAAGGCAATCTGGTAAAAGGCCCTATAATAGACCAGAACCCCTCTACAAATCGTCTGTAATACCTTCCCAACTCGACAAAACTATGAAACTCGGTAGGATAAATAGGCCTAGACCAATCATGAACTGCCGCTCTCTTCACTTGATCTAACATAATCCCATTCTTTGACACCACGTACCTTAGAAATGCCATAGACTCAAGCAAACATTGACACTTAGTGAATTTAACATATAATTGTTGATCTCGCAAGGTCTTAAGTACTATCCCAGGTGCTTCTCATGTTGCTCTCTACTCTCGGAGTATACTAGAATGTCATCAATGAACACAATGACAAAAAAGTCCAAGTAGGGTCTGAACACATGGTTTAACAAAACCATGAATTATGCAGGGGAATTAGTCAATCTGAAAGGCATGAATGAGAACTCATAGTGCCTGTATGGAGTCCTGAAAGAAGTCTTAGGAATATTTGACTCCTTAATCCTCAAGTGGTGATACCCTGACCTCAAGTCTATCTTTGAGAACATTGTTGCACCCTGGAGATGGTCAAATAAGTCATCAGTTCATAGTATCGGGTACCTATTCTTAATGGTCACCTTATTCAGCTACCTATAATTAATAAACATGCACAAGGTACCATTTTTCTTTTTCACAAATAGAACAGGAGCACCCCAGGGAGACATACTGGGCCTGATAAACCCCTTATTCAAGAGGTCCTGGAGCTATACCTTAAGCTCCCTAAACTCAACTGGAGCCATCAGATACGATGGAATAGAGAATGGTTGTGTACCCAACTCAACATCAATGCCGAAATCAATATCATGCTCAGGAGGAAGGCCAGGTAGATCAGTGGGAAATACATCAGGAAACTCTTGAACCATAGGAAAATAATCAATAGAAAGAGTGTCAGCACTAATTTCATGGACATAGGAACGATAGGCTAAACACCCCTTTCCTACTAACCGCTGATCCCTGAGGAAGGAAATCACACACACGGTACATGACTAACTACACCTGTCAACACAATTAGAGGAATGCCAGGAATACACAAAGTTATGGTCTTGGAGAAACAATCCAAAACCGCATGATGAGTAGACAACCATTCCATTCCTATAATCAAGTCAAAGTATACCATATCTAGCAAAAACAGTTTCTCTCTAGTATCATATCCCATGATAATCACCACATAGGATCGATACACACGATCCACTACTAAGGAATTACCTTGTCACGACCCGACCTAGGGCTTAATCATAACACGGTGATTAAAACCCCAAATGGGATCCAACCAAGCCTCTTGTATATATCATAAGCATACATAAGGTAAAGAAAAAGTGGAAACATCATAACAGAGTCTAAACTATGAATAAAAATTTAAGAATAGCACATGACAACATAAACTCAAAATATTTATCCAACTAGATGCCTCTACTTATGAGTATGGGCAGGGGCTAAGACATGTCTCTAGCTCACCCTAAATATGAAACATAGCAAAAGTCTTTGAAAATAATAACTAACTCGATAACTAGTCCCCGATAAATGAGGACTCATCACTAACACCGCTGGATAGGAAAGCTTAACTAGCCACGTAGATGAGTATGATCTTCAACTTCAACCCCTACATTATGAGATAATGTAGGAAAAAAGTATGCATTAGTACGTTGGAATGTACTAAGTATGAGGGCGTGACATGCAACATAAATCATGAAATGCAATCGTCAAGTAAATCAAATGATAAGATGAGGTAAGTAAAGTCATGAGAAAATCATATTGACCAAAGCATTTTAAAAGCATAATTTAAAATCATAGCATGCATAAGAGATCATACATATGTGGCATAGGAACCATAACCGACAATAAAACCATGCGAGATATAACATAGAATTTTATTTTCTTCCCATACAACGAAGAAAAAGGAGAATTTACTTGCCAAAGTAGACTCTACCCCGCTAGGCGGGTCATATATACGCTATATATGGATCCAATAGCTAGGACATGAAAGCAACCTATGGTGGCACGTAGTTTATGAGACATGAGGCTGCTACTAAGGCTTTTAGTAGGGCCCCCACCTCAAGTCCACTCGATGCTAAGTCAAATCCCACGAAATACATGCATAGCATAAAAATCATAATTACATATATCATAGTCATGATCATAGATTTGAAATCATAGAGTAGCTCATTTTTATAACATACTTGTAATTTGAGAATTGTCCTTTCATCATTATAATCATATTTATATAATTCATATTGTTAGGCCTTAGGTCACCACATAGGGCCCTAAGTTACCTTTTTGGCCTTAGGTCACCACATAGGTCCCTAAGTTATCTTTTTGGGCCTTAGGTCACGACATAGGGCCCTAAGTCACCTTACTTCATAACTTGCATGAAATTCATACCTTGAACTTAGAGTAGAACTCAATTGCATAACCAATTGACTTGAACATCATGTAATTGACTTAAAAATATGCATGATCATATACCTTCTAGCAATCCATACATAATTCATATAGATAGTATCATTAGGAAGTATAATTAAAAATACTCATAATTTACATCATGAACCCTAGAGATCAAAATAAAAGAATTCATAAAAAACCTCTTTAATTTAATGCAATAACCATCAATTTATATCAAAATAGACTCATGATCATATTTTGAATCATAATTCATGCAATAGGAATAGAGATCATAAAACCCATAAAATACCATACTTTAATTTGATAGAAAACCTTGAGAAATTGATTGGGCTTCATGGATGAAAGAACCCATGAATCAATACCCACATACCTTAAGTGACAAAACCAACTAATTTGGAAGAAGTTGAGAGTTTTGATGGAGAGCTTAAGTGAATTTATTTGAAGTTTTCAATGGAGCCCTCCGAAGTCTTTTGTAGAAAGAAAAATATTAGAGTAGGTGAATTGTAGAAGAATGAATAGAGTTAGAGATTTTAGGTCAATTTATAGAGCTGAATTAGGTCTAAAAACATTTAGGTTCATTAGCTAAAAATTAGGGAAAAGTTTAAAGTGCCCTTACTAAAAACTAAATTCGGCCAGAAAACCATTAACAGGTTCGCGACACGGAGAAGAGCAAGTCTGCGATGCAGAATTGCCGCGCACCTTACTAGTTTACGCAGTTCTTTTCAAAAATCTATATTTCTATCTACGGGTTCTAAAATTCCACCGAGACTATTTTCCACAGGTTTTGACCCCCTGGTCAATATTCTGAACTCGAATTTTCCAAAAAGATTAAGAATAATGCATTATATGAGTGACCTATCCCAAGGCATTCTTAAGGCACATATGAGCATTTTGAAGGATATTACATACCTACGGGGGTAGCTACTCACATAGGCATAGGCAATGGTTCGCATAAAATATCCCATTAGGTAGCATAACAAGCAGACACATACGAGTAAGTGGAACTCAGATCAAATAAAGCATACGTAGGCTGATGAAAGACGGAGATCGTACCTATGATGATGGCATCTGATGTCTCTACCTCTGGCCAACCCGTGAAAGTATACATATGACTGTGTCCACCTGTATCACCTGTTCGGCCTGCCTAGGGACCACCTTTAGTACCCTGAGACTCATCTCTACCATGCAACACACTCTCTCTAGGCTGCTGAACTAGGGCCCTGGGGACTGAACCTACTGACCTTGTGGACTTCATTGACTCTAGTGTCTGTGATGGCTAATAGTAGGACACTCCCTGGAGAAGTGACCTATCATACTATAATCATAGAATGGCCCTTTGAATGAACCCTCCTTACATGTCCTAGTGGAACCTGAATGGCCACCATGTCCTTAAAAAACAAAAGTCTAACCCCGAGAAGACTAACCCAAATCCTGGCCACCCTGACTATCGGCACCTACTGATCCATCATTTGTAAGCTGCAAGGCTTCCTGAACCGATCTTCTAGGTGGATACTACTATGGATGGCCTCTACCAAAAGACCCCCTACAGTGTGACTGGCGTCCACTGAAACTACCATAATAGTAAGGCCTCTTATCGCTGCCTCCATAGGCCTCAAGATGTATAGCCTCAATAGTATGAATGTGATCTACTATATGTAATAAAGAATAGCCCGATTCATCATCTACTCTATATCCAACCTCAAAGGAACAAATAACCCTCTAACAAACAGGCATACATGCTCCTTCTCTGTCGGCATGATCATGGTAGCTTTTCTGGAGAGCTCATGAAATCAAGAATCATACTTTGTGACTATTATCGATCTATGTAACAATGCTGTGAACTCATCTCTCAGTCTCTCCCTCAAGCTGCAGGATATATATTCTCCAAGAAAGCCTTGTAGAACTGAGTCAATGATATGGGCGGCGATCCCATGGGTCTACAGGTAAGATAAGATCTCCACCACTACTTCGCTGGTCCATCCAGTTGGAAAGAAGTGTAATCAACCTCGTGGGACTCCACCAATCCGAGGTTATGCAACCTCTCTTGGCAACTAATTAGCAACTCGTAGGCATCATCACTCGTAGCACCTGAGAACCTGTAGGGGACAATCTAATTAACCTTCATAATATATTATGCTCCTCGGCGGTCATAACCAGCCTAGCTACCATGTGCTGAACAATTCTAGGAATAGGCTGAATCATCAAACGAGGAGCAATAGTAGTGGACTGTAGAACTGGGTCTGATCATACTATGCCTCAGCCTGGCCTGAAGTTTGTTCCTCCTCTCGAACATGAGGTCCATAAGAAGTTCTAGGAAGCGTCCCTGTTCAAGACATCCCCTCCATGAAGCTTAGGATTCGAGCTAGAGTATATTGTAACAGTGGTGTGTCCATGAATCTGGGTCGGGTCTAGGCTGGATCCTCCTCCGTCGGATAATGTATGAACTACTCAACCTCACTGTATGGCTCCGACACTTGTTCTATGTCTTGAGCTCTACGCCGATCTCTATGTCAGCCTAGGCATATACCCCAAACTGGGGCTCCATCTATAGGCGCAGGTGGTCTTCATCCACCCCAAGTAGATCTCATCATTTCCATTTAAGAAAGAGTGAAACAAATAGGACTTAGAGGTGTTCATCGTCATTAGCGCATGATCAAAAACAAGAATAGTAATTTAATTCCTAACAATGCCCTATATCCTCCTAAAGATTGGATATAGATGTAATCATACCAATCCGCTAGACTCTAGTAGACACTTGCACCTGTAAAGGTTAGACTGGTGAACCTAAGCTCTGATACCACTTTGTCACAATCTGAATCAGAGCCATGATGACACTTACCATAAGTAGGCAAGACAAACCAAACCAATGTGTAAGTCAAATCTCAATCTAATTAAATTATTAATAATATAAGAAGAAAGAAGCAAAAAAAATATAATAAAAAAATATTCGGGCCAGGGTATAGATATATAAATATGATATAAAATACACAGAAGGCCCGATAGTGACCAAAAAAATGATGAACTACTACAAGACCATACCCCAGACCTGGTGTCACCTATACAGGAGGTACTAAGTACAAAAACTGGCAATATATGTAAATATACAATGCAGAACTGACTGTCCAAAATATAAAATACAAGTCAGAGCAAAAGAGGGACTGTAGAAAGTCTCTGAAAGCCGGAAGCTTACCACAATCCGGATTTGTCTTAACTATAGATGATCAGGCGTGCGCTGAAGGTTGCTCGAACTGGGAGCTGCATTCAAAAGATGCAGAAGTGTAGTATAATACCAAAATATGGTGTACTCAGTAAGCATCATAGGTTGACCGAGCTCAGAAAGGATAAATATATAAAAACCAGTACGATGATACTAATAACAATAAGCATGAAATATAAATACGGGGAAAAAGGGTATGGAAATGAACTTATGATAATTGAGTAAGTCCAACCAATCATGTGGTCACATCAATAATCTCAACAGATAAAATATTAGGAGAATGCACAATTTTAACTCGTAGTTAAGACTCAATATCCTCCAAAATTATCATGAAGCACCCAGAAGAATCCTTGAGCTCATCACATAATGGGGTGCCCAAAATCACACCTTAGGATCGTCAACATCGAAATAATAACCCAAAATATGTATCAACGGGCCGCCTAGAATTCACACTTCGAGCTTATTAAATAAAAATAAAAGTGTAGCCCAAACTCAATAAAAGGTCTGTCCGGATTCATACCTCGAGCTTATCAACTATGAATTTCCATAAAAAAGATATCACTAATTTTCCTTAAATCCCTCCTATTTATTCATCAACCACAAGTCCTATTTATCATATTTTACTCTTCCTTTTAAACAGGGATTTTAACATCGGTGAGGTAAATAAGGCAAATAATAAGTCAAGAATTATAAGACACTCACTGAGACTTTGGTGAACTAAAAGCACGGCTTCGGGCCCAACATTCAATATCATAAGCAACTAAGGCATAAACATAAGCCAAAAATTATATCAAGTGCCCAACCGAAACCATACAAGTCAATCAAGTGGCATCCTAAGTTCAAATGACCTAGGAGCAAGCTCTAAGGACTCTAAATGATGTAAACAAGTCAAGATACCACTATACTAAGGATCCAACAACTAAAACCCCAAACTAGTCACTAACGATGACCATCGACTCCAAATTTCCCAATAGGATAAAAACACATAAATCACCACCCAAATCATGTGTTGCTTAAATCACCACCCAAATCATCCGTTACTACTTAAAATATACCAATTCTAACCAAGACAAGTCTAACAAGAGTAAACCATAACCTACTTTGAAGCCAAAACCGTACTCGAACTACAAAACTTCAGTCTTTCCTTTTAGGGCCACCTCCAAATGATGTCACTCTATCAAATTATCGACGAAAACAATAAAATAAGGCCAATGATACCCATATTGCTAGAATTAAAAATAGAACTAAAATTGGGTCAAAATTCAATATTGGGACCTACGCATGAAATCAATAAACCAACTCTATCACAAAGTCCCAAATAACTCAAAGAACTTGTACCCAAAAATGGGCACATTCCGAGCACCAGAAGAGATTAAACATTCCCACTAAATCCAAGCCTTAGAATAGTTCAAAAATATAAGAAACAATGAAATATATGCAAAACTTACAAGGTTTTAGGATGGAAAAGAGTCTGGAACATTACCACAAGAATCCCCAATGCACCAGAATGAGAATAATTCAAAAATAATCAAGATTTAATCCCACAATTTGTGTTTTGATAGGTTAGAAATGGGGAAATAGGGGCTGTCTTAAAATTCCTCACTACTAGGCTCCATTTGGCATTCGCGAATGCAGAGAGAAACTCAACGAACGAGGAGGTCAGTAAGCTGACTCTCCATGAATGCAGAGGCTTATCCGTGAACGCAGAGAACAACCATCCACAACTCTGCGAACGCGGCTTGATGCCCGCGAATGCGGAGAACAAAAGGCTTGACCTCCACGAACATAGCTAGGGGCCTGCAAATGTGGAGAGTAGTTTTCATGTGCACCAGCAGCTGTGCTAGTGCATTTTCACTAAGGGAACAAGTTCCTCAATGGGGGATCCAAACTCATTCAGAATCCCATTGTCATAAACGAACTATGCTACCCAACTTGAAACAGCACTCCAAACTCATCAAAATTGATGTCTTTTCCAATAGAGGTCGTTTTGATGGAATATTGACCCAAGTCAAACAGTTTCAAAGAAACACTTAAAATGTATAAACAACCATTAGCTTATTCTGATCATCTCGAGAACCAAACCAAAGGTTGTTCTAGACCAAACTTGGCATTCTAGAGCTAGCCGCATTGAAAAACAATTTCATCCAATTGTTGTAACATCTCTCAAAATGCTCACAAGTGCCTTAAGAATTCTTTAGGATTAGGACGCTCATGTAATGCATTATCCTTAAATTTTTTGGAAAATCTTAGTTCGGAATATCGATTAGGGGGTCAAAATTTGCAGGAAAATAGTTTTAGTGAATTTTTAGAACCTGTAGATTGAAAGATAGATTTCTCAAGAAACTGCACAAAATAGAAAGGTTCGCAACAAGTCCGCTTCACGGACCTGGTAAGGATTTTCTTACCGAGTTGGATTTTTAGTAAGGGCATTTTAGACATTTTCTAAATTAGTATCTATGAATCTAGATGTTTTTAGGACCTAATTCAACTCTATAAATTAACCTAAACCTCTAATTCTATTCATTCTTCTATAATTCACCTACTCAAATATTTCTCTCTCTACAAAAGACTCTCAAGGACTCCATTGAAGACTTCAAGTAAATTCACTCAAGCTCTTCATCAAAACTCTCAAGTTCCTCGAAATTATTTGGTGTTTTCACTTAAGGTATGCGGGTATTGATTCATGGATCCTTTCATCCATGAATCCCAATTAATTTCTCAATATTTTCTATCAAATTAAAGTATGATATTTTATGGGTTTTATGATTTCTATTCATATTGCATGAATTATGATTCAAAGTATGATCATGAGTCTATTTTGATATAAATTGATGGTTATTGCATTAAATTGAAGAGTTTTTCCATGAATTCTCCTATTTTGATTTCTAGGTTCATGATGTAAAATATGAGTATTTTTTAATTATACTTTCTAATAATATTATCTATATGAACTATGTATGAGCTAAAAGAAAGTTTCTGATCATGCATGTTTTCAAGTAAATTTCATGGTTTTCAAGTCAATTAATCATGCATTCATGTCTTACCCTAATTTCAAGTATAAGCTATAGTCATAAATTTTCAAAGTATGAATTATGATTATGTATTAAATTATGATATGTTTATGTATGTATGATTTATAATGTGGAAGGACAATACCCGCATTGCACTCATGTTATGAAAATGAGCTACTCAATGATTTTCAAACCAATGATCATGACTATGATATTTGTCATTATAATTTCTATGCTATGAATGTATTCCATGGGATTTGACTTAGCACCGAATATGAAATTGAGGTGGAGACTCGAAATATGGGGTCCTTATATAAAGTATCTTATAGCATAACTACGTGCCACCGTAGGTACAAAAGGATTAGAGGCAAAAACCCAAATATCTAAGATGTGAGTATCCGAAATATCAAGGCTTCGAGGTGAGTACCCGAGTCTAAGAACTAGGGATGAGTAATCGGTTCACATAACCGCTTAGTGGATTCACTTAGGTATGTAGGAGTCTACCTTAGCAATTAGTCTCCCCCTTTCCTCCGATGTAGGGGTAACATTGGGATTCCATGGGATAGCTCGCATGGTCTTATTATCAGTTATGGTTCCTATCCCACATATGTATGATCTCTTAAGTTTGCTATGATTTTAAATTATGCTTTTTAAATATTTTGGTCAGTATGATTTTCTCATGACTTTACTTATCTCATCTTATCATGTGTTTTACTTGACCATTGCATTTCATTATTTACGTTGTATGTCACGCCCTCATACTTAGTACATTTCTATGTACTAATACATACTTTTTGCCTGCATTATCTCATAATGTAAGGGTTGAGGTTGAAGATAATACTAATCTACGTAGCTAGTAAGCTTTTCTATCCGGAGGTGTTTGTGGTGAGTCATCATTTATCGGGGACTAGTCATCAAGTTGGTTACTATTTTCAAAGACTTTTTTTATGTTTCATATTGTGGGTGAGCTAAGGACATGTATTATCCCCCCTCTCATACTCATGTGTAGAGGCATCTAGTTGGATAATTGTTTCGATTCTATGTTGTCATGTGACATTCTTCATTTACTAATCATGATTTAGACTCTCTCATGATGTTTCCACTTTTGCTTTACCTTATGTATGCTTATGATATGTACAAGAGGCTTGGTTGGAGCCTTTCGGAGTTTTGATCGCCGTGTTACGACTAGACCTTAGGTCGGGTCGTGACAAGTGTGTTTCCTCAAAATGTTGACCAAAGTCAAACTTGGCCAAAACTTTAAAGTTAAAACAAAAAATCGCACAAACTCAAAATGAAGGCTCGAAAATCGAATCCAACCTTCTAGACAAAATGAACCTTCTAGAGCTGATGGATCTATTAGAATTCTCATACGATGCCCAAATCTCTGGATGTTGAATAAAGTCAAATCTTTCAAATCTTAAGCCTCTAAAATGGCCAAACCACTTCAAAACCCAACCAAACACCCTGGGAATGTGCCACTCATTCCAATATCACAAAATAGTTCTAAAAAATCTACGGGAAGGGATAAAAGGGTAAAATCATGGAAAATCACAAAAATAGCCTTGGAGGTCATTACACAAGTGAACAAACTTGAATAGATAGATCAATTTCATGCAGCATATCTAATGGTGAAAGGAAGAGGCCCCAAATTAGAAGAAAATAAAGGAAAAATAAAGGAAGTGTATCTAGAAGAGCAAAATTTTCATTCTTAATTGATCATCCTAACTTTCATCATTAAATCATAAATCTAAACTTTAAATCACAAAACTTCCTTTTAAGCATCATTGAACTCTTAATCAATTCATGAAATTCATCTTTGAACTTCATAATCATACATGAAATAGCTCTATGCATGGGCATTCATAATTAAACTTTAAATCATGCAATTCATGTTGAAACATGCTTAGGATAATCATTGATAATAATATTAAACAAAATTGAAATAGCCCAATGTAATTCATTAAAACTAGGGTTCATAAATCATTGAAAATTAAGAAAACTTGGAGAAACTTTGGGACACCATGGGTGAAAGGAACCCATGGATCAATCCCCACATACCTTGAATGAATTCACTTAGAAGTGAAGAAGAAGCCTTGGTGAAATCTTAAACCCTAGCTTGAAACTTGGAGAAGAATCCTTGAGAGAGTTTAGTTCTTGCCTTAGGAGATTTTAGAAGAATGATTTTAGAATGAGGGAATTTCAAAGGATTGGGTAAATATAGGCTTGAACATAGCCATAATGGTGTCTAAGTTAATTGAACCGAACTTGGGGAATGAAACAAATACTCCTCATTAAAATTGGAATTTTGGATCTACGAATCAACTCCTACGACTTGTCCATAAGTCTACGATTCGTACATTTGAGTCGTAGTGCAGGGCTCTGAAAAGACTTGAAAATCTGGTCTCTGAACTGTCATAAGAGTCATCATTATGATTCATAATCACATCTATGGGTCGTAGAATTGATCTGTCCTTCAGAGACTTGTCTTAACCAAGTCCAAGGACTTCCTCTACGACTTATTTCTATGAGTCGTAGAAACCTCTAGGTATCGTAGAGTGGGTCATAGACCTGGAATTTTTTCCTTTTCTAGAGATTTCTCCTTCGTTCTAACTTTTTGCCTTTCGGGGTTATACAATATATCCCCCCTCGGGGATATTCGTCTTTGAATGAAATTAACTTATCATAGGAAGGACACAAAAAGAGGACTTGCAACCCAACATGATAATAATGATACCTGAAAATGCATAGAACATGAAAACTTCAAACTTCAATATAAAACATGACTAAAAAAATCAACTTTAATGAACTTGCATGCATAAGAATGACATAGGAGGAACTGAATACATAAGAGTTCAATTAACTTGATGAAGAAAAACTTACTACGTTAGGCTTGAGTAGTGGGAAAAAGTACGGGTATCATTTCATCATATCCACCTCCACTTCCCAAGTAGCACTTTCTAGTTGTTTATTCCTCCATAATACCTTGACGGACTCAACCTCTTTGTTTCTTAGCCTCTTAACTTACCGGTCTAAACTTTTGACCTGAACCTTCTCATAAGTCAAATTCTCTTCGATATTCACATATTCCAATGGTGCAATGGAATTCAACTAACCCACGAACTTTCTCAATATAGATACATGAAACACCGGGTGAACCGCACTAATTCAAATGGCAAATTTAACTCCAAAGACACCGTACCAACACATCTCAATATCTTATAAGGTCCAACGTATCTAGGATTAGTTTCCCTTTCTTGCCAAAATGTATTGCACCCTTGATGGGAGAAACCTTCAAATAGACCCAATCTTCCACCTCAAATTCAAGCTCTTTTTTCCTAACATCTAAATAGGACTTTTGGCAATTTTGAGCCATCTTCAACATCTCCCTTATAAGCCTCACCTTTTCCATGGAATATATTACCAGATCTGGACATATCAAGTCCATCTCACCTACTTCAAACCATCCCACCGGGGACCTGCATCTTCTCCCACCAATGCTTCGAAAGGATCCATTTAGATGCTAGAGTGATAAGTATTATTATAGGCAAACTCAATCAATGACAAAGTTCATCCCAACTCTATTTAAAATCAATCACACATTCCCTCAATATATCCTCTAAAGTGTGGATCGTTTCTTCAGCTTGACCATTGGTTTGAGGCTGCCAAGCGGTCTTAAGTCAACCTTCGTACGAAGACCCTTTTCAAATAACTTCCAATAGTGTGAAATGAATTGGGTACCCTGATCTGATATAATAGATAAGGAAACACCATGAAGCCTTACCAATTCTCGAACATACAACATAGCATAGTCTTTGGTACCATAAGAAGTCTTAACCGGTAGAAAATAAGCCGACTTAGTCATCTAATCTACAACAACCTATATGGAATCATATTTTTTCTTTGTACGAGGCAAACCCATTGCAAAGTCCATATTCTTATTTTCTCACTTTCAAGTAAGAATTTCAATGTCTTGGGCTAGACCTCTCGGTATTTGATGTTCTATTGTAACTCATAGACAATTTGAAAACTTAGCCACAAACTCCGCTATGCCCTTCTTTATGTCATTCCACCAATACACTTTCCTCAAAGAATGATACATCATGGTGGAACCCAGATAAATTGAATATCGAGAACTATGAGCCTTATTTAATATTATCTCTCTTAAATCATCAACATTAGGCACACACAACTGAACTTGATAACGGAGTACACCATAATCCCCTTAGGAGAAGTCCTCAATGGTTTTTTTGGAAACCGTTCTCTTTAACTCAACCAACATCGGATCATGGTCTTGGTTTGCCTTAACATCCGCCACAAGAGATGATTCAAAACCATTATGAATAAGAGCACCTCCATCATCGGTGTCAACCAACCGCACACCTAGATATGTCAATCTATGAACATCCTTCACAAGTTCTTTCTTACCTTCTTCAACATGTGCAACACTACTCATAGACAATTTACTTAGTGCATCGACAACCACATTAGCTTTGCTCGAATGGTACAATACACTCATATCATAGTCTTTCAATAATTCAAGCGATCTTCTTTGCCAAAGGTTCAAATCATTTTTCTTAAACACATATTGTAAACTCTTATGATTGGTGAACACATCTGCATGGACATCATAAAGATAGTGTCTCTAAATCTTCAAAGCAAACACAACCGATGCTAGCTCTAACTCGTGAGTCGGATTATTTCTTTCATGCACCTTAAGTTGTCTAGAAGTGTAGGTTATCACCTTACCATATTGCATCAGAAAACAACCAAGACCAACTCTTGAAGCATCATAATATACAACAAAACCATCGGACCCTTTCGGTAATGTCAAAATATGAGAGGTAGTAAGATGATCTTTCAACTCTTAGAAACTCTTCTCACAAGTTTCCGACCGATGAAACTTCACCTTCTTTTGGGTCAACTTAGTCAAAGGATAAGAAATAAATGAAAACCCTTCTACAAATCTCCTATAATATCTGTTTAGCCCAAGAAATTTCTAATATTCGAAGGGGACAATGGTCTAGGCCAATTCTTAACTGCCTCGATTTTCTTAGGATCGACCATAATCCCTTCACTGAACACAATATGGCCAAGAAAAGCCACCTCTCTTAGTCAAAACTCACATTTATTCAATTTAGCAAATAATTGCTTGTCCCTTAGAGTTTGCAACACAATCCTCAAGTGATTAGCATGTTCCTCCTCATTTCGAAAGTAAACCAATATGTCATAGATAAACACAATTACTAACATGTACAAATATTATTTGAACACCCTATTCATCAAGTCCATGAATGTCGCGGGGGAATTGGTCAAACTAAACGACATAACTAAGAACTCATAGTGGCCATACTTGTTTGAAATGCCATCTTGGGAACATCAGATTCCCTCACCCTCAAATGGTGATAACCAGAACGGAGATCAATCTTAGAGAAGTAACTTTGTCCTTGCAATTGGTCAAACAAATTATCTATCCTCAGAATTGGGTATTTATTCTTGATGGTTACTTTATTCAATTATCGATAGTCAATACACATACATCATCCTTCTTTCTAACAAATAACACGGGAGCACCCAATGGGGATATACTTGGTCTAATGAAACCTTTGTCTAACAAGTCTTTCAATTGAACCTTTAACTCCTTTAATTCTGCCGGAGCCATTCGGTAAGAAGGAATACAAATGGGTTGATTATCATGAAAAAGATCTATGCCAAAGTCAATTTCCCTTTCGGGAGGAATACTGGGTAAATCATCAGAAAATACATCCGAAAATACATTTACAATGGAAGCTTCAAAATTTTCATCCCAACCCTCACAAGATGATAGATGCAACCTTTAGAAATTATTTTTTGAGCTGTAAGGCTTGAAATGAATTGACCTTTGAACACGAAATTACTACCCTTCCATTCTAGGACCGACTTATTAGGAAATTGGAACCAAACCACTGGAGTTTTACAAATGGAATCATAACATATATATAGCCAATCTATACCAAGGATAATATTGAAATCAGTCATCTCAAGCTCAACTAGATCATATAGAGTAACTTTATGGAAAATCAAAGATAACTTTTATAGACTCTTTTAGCCATAACCGACTCACCTATGAAAGTGTATATGGAAAAAGGATCTAATAATATTTCGGGCATAATATCAAATATTATGGCCACATAAGTAGTAACAAAAGAAAAATTCTCACCCGGATTAAGTAAGGCATAAACATCATAGTGAAAGACCCGTAACATACCAGTAACAATATCGGGAGTCTCCTCTACCTCTTGCCTACCATAAAGAACATAGAATCGATTGTTTCATTGACCATTTTTTTGTTATACTTGAGCTCCTTGAGCAACTTGTCCTTGGAATGACCATCCTTAACCCTGCACTCTTTAACATGATTACCCGCCTTACTATATCGATAGCACATATTAAATCTCGCTTAATACTCAACTTTGTAGTTCTTGTCACCCTTCTTATATGCGGGGATCACTTAACCAGTAGGAGCACTTACTTGAGGCTTAGGGTTTGGTACCCTATTTTGATCAAACCTTGGAGTAGTGACATTTGATGATCCTTGGACGGAGTTCCTGTGGAGAAAATGAGGATGTCTATCATCTCTGGACTTACCATAAGAGAAATCACCACCATCGGTCCTTGGCCTCTTGGAATCTCTAGTTTTCTCCTTTAGCTTCTCACTCTCTATTTGCTCTGCATAGGTCATAAGCCTAGAGATGTCCATATCTCGAATCAACATAGACGTTTTACACTTCTTTAAGACCATATCTAACTCACCTGATACAAACTTTCTCATACGAGCTCTTGAGCAACCATGAATGGAGCGTATTTGATAATTGGATAAACTTGAGGGCATACTCCCTCACACTTATACCACCTTGCTTAAAGTTGATGAATTCTTATACTCTGGCCACCCTCAACTCCAATGAGAAAAAGTGATCAAGAAACGCTCTTTTAAACTCATCATAAGTCATAGGATCCACCTCTTTAGGCCTCTCAGTTTTCTATTGATTAAACCAAATTTGGGAAACATCCCTCAATTGATAAGGAGCCAACTCCGCCCTATGAATCGGGGTAACCCCCATAATATCCATGATCTTATGAATGTTATCCACGAACTTTTATGGATCCTCTTCCACCTTAGAACCCCAAAACTCGGTAGGAATCATCCTCATGAAATCACATACTCTTTTCACCATCGTACCCATATTTGAGTTCACAGGAGAAACCAACTCACGATTGGATTGAGCCATAACGGCTTGAGCAAGTACTTTAAAGGATGCTCGAAACTCGGTATTGGAGACTTGGTCATTCAAGGGATCATTCAGAGCTTGTTGAAACTCTTAAATCACATTACTTCTAGCGAGGTATCTTCATGGAAGCATTTTCTAAAAATCTCAAAAAACAAGCATTAGAGGAAAATATTTAACCATTCTACTGCACGACATAGATCATGAAAAAGTGAGATTTTCCTAACATATTTTGTCACCTCCTATTCATGGATGTGGTGTTCTCCACACAGATGAATAAGACTCTACTTGAAAAGGCATGTTAGACTCCCTAGAAATTAAAACCTTATACTCAAACACCAAGTTTATCATGACCTGAACTAAGACCATGCAGCGACACGGCAATCAGGATTATGAGGGATCCCAACAAATCCATGTTAGCATACATTGAATATATAAGGTAAACAAACAATATAACTCAAGTGGAAGTAAAAGGTCAAGAAGGATGGGTCTAAGGGATAAAAATACTCAATAAAGGGTCCAACTGGACTATATCACATAGAGTCTAAACATGCCTCTAGTCTAGTCTTTGATGGGAGATTAGGACAAGCTGCTATCTCACCCAAATAAACATAATAAAGTCAATGAAATAATGTGAAAAGGAAGTCATCTCCTCGATGATATGAGGACTCACCAACTTCTTGGACAAGACTAAGCACTCTAGCCACAAATCGGATGGTCGATATCTACCCCTACATTATGAGACAATGTAGGCAAAATATGTGTTAGTACAAAGAAGGTACTAAGTATGTGAGATATGCATGAACAAGTAATAGGACATGATCAATATGACATAGGATGCATGACCAACATAATGAAAATGAGCAAAGCTTAAAAGCATTTGAAAACATATGAAAACTCATGGTCAATGTATATCATGAAACTTCATCATAAAACTCATAGCTTAAATTTCAACTTTGCATGGCATAAGACCTTTAACCGACATCTTAAGACTATGTGAACTATACCATAGAATCCTATGTAACCTTCATCAAGAAGGGGGAGGTTACCTTGCTAGGTTATACTCCATCATGTTATTCAACTCAACTCAACTGTGTTATAAGTGGATCCACTAGCTAGTCCATGAAGGCAATCCTATGCGAGAAGTGTACTTTGGGACATTAGGTTGCTACTAGGATTCGCTTGGATAATTAACAACGTTACCAGACCAAACCCCACCTAGAAGTCCTCTTGGTCCTGAGTCAATATCCCAACAGAACTCATTACAACATGATCATAAAATAATAGGGAAAGATAGTAACTACCTATAAATTCATCTTTACAAAACATATTAGGAGTAGTTCATTAACTTTAGTGATTCATAAGAATCCATAACTTTGGTAAGAAATTATCCTAATCACCATCTTTAAACATGATTGTGTGAGAATTGTATTTATCACACCATAATAACTTTCTTTGATCATAATTGATCATCATCATAACTTTCATCAGTAAATCATAAATCTTAACTTTAAATCATAAAACTTTCATTTAAGAATCATTGAACTCATAATCAATTCATTAAAATCATATTTGAACTTCATAATCATACTTGAAATAGCTCTATGCATGGAACTTCATAATTCAACTTAAAATCATGCAATTTATGTAGAAACATGCTTAGAATAATCATTGATAATAATATAAAATAAAATTGAAACAACCTAATGCAATTCATCAAAAATAGGGTTCATAAATCATTAAAAATTGAGGAAAACTTGGAGAAACTTTGGAACTCCATGGGTGAAAGGAACCCATGGATCAATCCCCACATACCTTAATTGAATTCACTTAGAATTGAAGAAGAAATCTTGGTGAAATTTGAAACCCTAGATTAAAACTTGGATCAAAATCCTTGAGAGAGTTTAGTTCTTGCCTTAAGAGATTTTAGAAGAATGATTTTAGAATAAGGGAATTTCAAAGGATTGGGTAAATATAGGCTTGAACTTAGTCATAATTGTGTCTAGGTTCATTGAACCAAACTTGGGAAGTGACACAAATAATCCTCATTAAAATTAGGATTTTGGACCTACGACTCGTCATCAAGTCTACGATTCGTAGACTTGAGTCGCAGTGCAGGTCTTTGAGAAGACCAAAAAATCAGATCTCTGAACTTTCTATACAAGTCATCATTATGACTCATTATCACGTCTACGGGTCATAGACTTGATCCATCCTGTAGGTCCTAATTTTTGAGATTTTAGGGAGCTTCTGAAGTGAACCTACGAGTTATCATTATGACGTGTCATTGTGAATACGAGTTGTCATTTAGACTTGTCTTGCAAGCCTAAAAACCTGCAAGTTTGTCAGTCTTTGATGTTTTAAAATGGTTCATATTTATAATTCATAAACAGCACGACGACTTGTCTTGTTGAGTGGTACAAATTCCTTTAGACTTGTCCTGAACAAGTCCAAGGACTGCCTCTAGACTCATTTCTTCAAGTCATAGGAACCACTAGAAATCGTAGAGTGGTTCGTAGACCTGAAATTTGTTCCTTTATTTGAGATTTCTCCTATGTTCTACCTTTTTGACTCTTGGGGTCTTAACATATCCCCTTTGGGAACATTCATCCTCGAATGAGATTAACTTATCATAGGAAGGACATGGTAAGAGGAATAGCAATCCTACATGATAATAATGACACCTTGAGATGCATAGAACATGAAAACTTCAAACTTTAACATAAAGCACGACCAAAATAATCAACTTTCATGAACGTGCATGCATATGAATGACATAGGAGGAATTGAATACGTAAGAGTTCAATTAACTTGATGAAGAACAACTTACCATGTTAGGCTTGAGTAGTGGAAAGAGGTATAGGTATTATTTTATAATATTCGCCTCCACTTCCCAAGTAGCACTTTCTACTTGTTGATTCCTCCATAATACTATGACGTACACAACCTCTTTGTTTCTTAGCCTCTTAACTTGCCGGTCTAAAATTTCAATCAGAACCTCTTCATAAGCTGAATTCTCTTTGACATTCACATCTTCCAATGATATAATAGAATTCGGGTCACCCAAAAACTTCCTCAATATATATACATGAAAGACCGGGTGAACCATAGCTAATTCAAATAGAAAATCTAACTCATAAACCACCTTACCAACACGTCTCAATATCTTATAAGGTCCAACCTATCTAGGACTTAGTTTCCCTTTCTTGCTAAAATGCATTGCATGCTTCATGGGCGAAACCATCAAATAGACCTAATCATCCACCTCAAATTCAAGCTCTCTTTTCCTAACATCCGAATAGGACTTTTGATGACTTTGAACCATCTTAAACCTCTCCCTTATAAGCCTCACCTTTTCCATGGAATCTATTACCATATTGGACCAATCAAGGCCATCTCACCTACTTCAAACCATCCCAAAGGAGACCTGCATCTTCTCCCATAAAATGCATCAAAATGAGCCATTTAGATGATAGAGTGATAACTATTATTTTAGGCAAACTCTATCAATGGTAATGTTCAGCCCAACTCCCTTTAAAATCAATCACATATGCCCTGAACATATCCTCTAAAGTTTGGATCATTCTTTTGGCTTGACCATCAGTTTGCGGCTGGCAAGAGGTACTTAACTTAACCTTCGTACCAAGACCCTTTTGAAATGACTTCCAAAAGTGTGGAGTGAATTGAGTAACTCGATCTGATATAATGGACAAGGGAAAACCATGAAGCCTTATTAATTGTCAAACATACAACTTAGCATAGTCTTTGGTACCATAAGAAATCTTAATTGGTAGAAAATTATCCGACTTAGTCATCTGATCTACGACAACCCATATGGAATCATATTGATTCTTAGTACGAGGCAAACCCATTGCAAAGTCCATATTCACATCTTCCCACTTCCAAGAAGGAATTTCAATGTCTTGGGATCTGGTCTTTGATGCTCTACTTTAACTCGTTGACAATTTGGACACTTAGCCACAAACTCTGCTATGTCCTTCTTCATGCCATTCTACCAATACACTTCCCTCAAATCATGATATATCTTGGTGGAACCCGGATGAATCATATACCGAGAACTATGAGCCTCATTCAATATTATCTCTCTTAAACCATCAACATTAAACACACACAACCGACCTTGATAATAGACTACTCCATCTCCCCCTTAGGAAAAAACCTCAATGGAATTTTTGGCAACCATTTTCTTCAACTCAACTAACAACAAATCATGGTTTTGTTTGGGCTTAACATCCGCCACAAGAGATGATTCCGAACCATTATAAATAAGAACACCTCTATCATCGGAGCCAACCAACCGCACACCTAGACGTGCCAATATATGAACATCCTTAATCAATTCTTTCTTACCTTCTTCAACATGTGCAACATTACTATTATACAATCTACTTAGTGCATCGGCAACCACATTAGCTTTTCTTAGATGGTACAATACACTCATATCATAGTTTTTCAACAATTTAAGTCATTTCTTTTCCCGAAGGTTCAAATCTTTTTGCTTAAATAGATATTGTAAACTCTTATGGTAGTGAACACATCTACATGGACACCATAAAGATAGTGTCTCTAAATTTTCAAAGCAAACACAACCGACGCTAGCTCTAACTCGTGAGTCGAATAATTTCTTTCATGCACCTTAAGTTGCATAGAAGCGTAGGCTATCACCTTACCATGTTGCATCAAAACACAACCAAGACCAACTCTTGAAGTATCATAATATACAAAAAAATCATCGGACCCTTCCTGTAACATCAAAATAGGAGCGGTAGTAAGATGATCTTTCAACTCTTGCAAACTCTTCTCACAAGCTTTCGACCATTGAAACTTCACCTTGTTTTGGGTAAACTTAGTCAAAGGAGATGAAATCGATGAGAAAGCTTCTACAAATCTCCTACAATATCCTTCTAGGCCTAAGAAACTTCTAATATCCGAAGGGGTAAATGGTCTAGGTCAATTCTTAACCGCCTCAATTTTCTTAGGATCAACCATGATCCTTTCACTAGACACAATGTGACCAAGAAAAGCCACCTCCCTTAGTCAAAACTCACATTTATTGAACTTAGCAAATAATTTGTTTTCACTTATAGTTTGCAACAAAATCCTCAAGTGATTAGCATGCTCCTCCTCATTCCTAGACTAAACCAATATGTCATCGATAAACACAATTACAAAGTATGTCCAAATATTGTTTGAACACACTATTCATCAAGTCAATGAATGTCGCAGGGGAATTGGTCAAACCAAACAACATAACTAAGAAATCATAATGGCCATACCTTATTTGAAATGCCGTCTTTGGAACATCACATTTGCTCACCCTCAATTTTGTGATAACAAGAACGGAGATCAATCTTAGAGAAGTAACTTGCTTCTTGCAATTGGTCAAACAAATAATCTATCCTTGGAATTGGGTATTTATTCTTGATGGTTACATTATTCAATTATCAGTAGTCAATACACATACGTAACGAACCGTCCTTCTTTCTAACAAACAACACAGGAGCACCCCATAGGATATACTTGGTCTAATAAAACATTTATCTAACAAGTCTTTCAATTGATCCTTTAACTCCTTTAATTCTGCCGGAGCCATTCGATATGTAGTAATAGAAATGGGTTGAGTATCGAGAAGAGGGTCTATGCCAAAATCAACTTCTCTTTTGAGAGGAATACCGGGTAGATCATCGGAAAACACATCCAAAAATTCATTCACAATGGGGACTAACTCTAGAGTAGAGGCTTCGAAATTTTCATCCCTAACCCTGACAAGATGATAGATGCAACCCTTGGAAATCATTTTTCAATCTTTAAGGCACAAAATAAATTGACCTTTGAACACGGAATTATTACCCTTCCATTCTAGGATCGGCTCATTAGGAAATTGGAAACTAACCACTCGAGTTATACAATCAATAGAAGCATAACATGCATATAGCCAATTCAAACCAAGGATTGCATCAAAATCGGTCAACTAAAGCTCAACTAGATTACATAGAGTAATTTTATGGAAAATCAAAACCAGACAACTTCTATAGACTCGTTTAGCCATAACTGACTCACCAATGAGATTATATACGAAAAAAGGCTCTAAAAATATTTTAGAGCAAACATCAAATCTCTTGGCCACATAAAGAGTAACAAAATAAAAATTTACACCCAGATCAAGTAAGGCATAAACATCATAGTGAAACATTTGTAACATACCGACAACAACATCGGGAGTCTCCTCCATATCTTTTCTATCATGAAGAGGACAAAATTAATTATTGTGTAGACCACCTTTTAGTTGCACTTGAGCTCCTTGAGCAACTTGGACTTTGGGACGATTATCCTTAAACTTGCACTCTTTAGCATGATGACCCAATTCTTACCACATTGATAGCATACGTTAAATCCCACTAAACACTCACCCTTGTAGTTATTTCCACACTTCTTGCATGTAGGGGTCACTTGACCAATAGGAGCACCTTCTTGAGGCTTAGGGTTGGGCACCCTATCTTTGTCAAACATTGGAGTAGTAATATTTACAGATCAATGGCTGGAGTACCTTTGGCGAAAATGAGGATGTCCACCACCTCTGGACTTACTATGAGAGAAATAACCACCATCGGTCCTTGGCCTCTAGGACTCCCTAGTTTTCTCCTTTAGATTTTCGCTCTTCATTTGCTCCGTATAGGTCATAAGCCTAGATACATCCATATCCTGAATGAATATAGCCATCTTACACTCCTTTGAGACCATATTTGATACACCCGACACAAACTTGCTCATACGAGCTCTTAAGTCAACAACCATAAATGGAGCATATTTTGATAATTGGGTGAACTTGACGGTATAATCCCTCACACTTATACCACCTTGCTTAAGGTTGATAACCTCTTTTACTTTGGCCACCTTCAACTCTAATGGGAAGAAGCGATCAAGAAACAGTTATTTAAACTCATCCCATGTCACAAGATCCACCTCTCTAGGCCTCTTGCTTTTCCATTGATCAAACCAAATTTGGGCAACACCCTTCAATTGATAAGTTTCCAACTCCTTCCTCTCAACCGGGCTAACCCTTACAATATCCATAATCTTGTAAAGGCTATCAACGAACTCTTGTGGATCCTCTTCTATGTTAGAACCCCAAAAACTCCAAAGGATTTATCCTCATGAAATCACATACTCTTTCCGCCACCGTACCCACATTTAGGTTCACAGAAGCAACCACCTCACGATTGGCTTGAGCCATAACGGCTTGAGAAAGTACTTGAAAGACTGCTCAGAACTTGGCATTGGGGACTTGGTCATGCAAGAGATCATTTGGAGGCTTTTGCTCCTCTTCAACTACATTTCTTCTAGAGGGGTATCTTCGTGGAGGCATTTGTTGAAAATTGCAAAGAACAAGCGTTAGAGGGAAAGACTTAACCACTCTACCGCACGACATAGATCATGAAAGAAATGATATTTTCCTAAGACATTTTATAGCCTCCTATTCATGGATGAGGTGCACTTCACACCGATGAATAATATTGTACTTGACACAGTACGTTAGACTACCTAGGACTCTTCTAAACCTTGTACTCTAATATCGAGTTTGTCATGACTCGAACTAGGGTCAAGCTGTGATACGGCGATCGGGATTATGAGGGATCCCAACTAAGCATCTTAGCATATGTTGTATATATAAGGTAAATAAACATGATAAATCAAGCGGAAGTAAAAGCTCAAGGGGGATGGGTATAAGGGATAGACATACTCAATAAAGGGTTAAACCGGACTACATCACATAGCGTCTAAACATTCCTCTAGTCTAGTCTTTTATGGGGGCTTAGGACAAGCTCCTAGCTCACTCAAATCAATAGAAGAAAGTCAATGAAACAATGTAAAAAGGAATTCATGTCCTCAATTATATGAGGACTCACCAATTTCTTAGAGAATACTAAGCACTCTAACCATGAATCGGATGGTCAACGTCTGCCCCTATATTTTGAGATAATATAGGTAAAATATATATATGTTAGTACATAGAAGGTACTAAGTATGTGAGATATGCATAAACAAGTAATAGGACATGATGAATATGACATAGGATGCATGACCAATATAATGAACATGAGCAAAGCTTAAAAGCATTTAAAAGCAAATAAAAACTCATGCTCAATGCATATCATAAAACTTTATCATAAAACTTATAGCTTAACTTTCAACTTTCCATGGGATAAGACCTTTAATCGACATCTTAAGACCATATGAGGTATAACATGGAATCCTATGTAACCCTCATTGATAAGAGAGAGGCTACCTTGCCAGGGTATATTCTGTCATGGTACGCGACTTAACTCAACTCAACTGTGCCATATGTGGATTCACTATCTAGGTCATGAAGGCAATCCTACGCAGGCAATATAGTTTGGGACTATAGGTTGCTACTAGGACTCTCTTGGGTAACTAGCTGCATTACCAAATCGAACCCCACCTAGAAGTCATCTCGATGCTTAGTCAATATCCCAACAAAACTCATTAAAACATGATCATAACATAACAGGGAAAGATAGTAACTACCTATAAATCAATCTTTACAAAACATATTAAGAGTAGCTCATTAGTGGTTCATAGGAATCCATAACTTTGGTGAGAAATTATCCTTATCACCATCTTTAAACATGATAGTGTGAGAATTGTACTTATTTCACCATAATAACTTTCTTCAATCATAATTGATAATCATCTTAACTTTCATCTTTAAATAATAAATCTCAACTTTAAATCATAAAACTTCCTTTTAAGCATCACTGAACTCATAATCAATTCATGAAAATCATCTCTGAACTTCATAATCATACATGAAATATCTCTATGAATGGGTATTCATAATTCAACTTAAAACAATGCAACTCATATACAAAACATGATTAGAATAATCATTGATAATCATATAAAATGAAATTAAAACAACCCAATGCAATTGTTCAAAACTAGGGTTCATAAACCATTGAAAATTTAGAAAAACTTAGAGAAACTTTGGGACTCCATGGGTGAAAGGAACCCATGGATTAATCCCCACATACATTGATTGAATTCACTTATAATTAAAGAAGAAACTCTAGTGAAATCTGAAACCCTAGCTTGAAACTTGGAGAAGAATCCTTGAGAGAGTTTAGTTCTTGCCTTGGGAGATTTTAGAAGAATGATTTTAGAGTGATGGAATTTCAAAGGATTGGGTAAATATAGGCTTGAACTTATCCATAATTGTGTCTAGGTTCATTGAACTGAACTTGGGAAATGACACTAATACCCCTTATTAAAACTGAGATTTTGTACCTATGACTCTCCTTGAGTCGTAGTGCAGGTCTCTCAAAAGACTTGAAATATGGTCTATGAACTTTCTATACGAGTCGTTATTATGACTCGTAATTATGTCTATGGGTCATAGATGCGATACGTCCTGTAGGTCCCAATTTCTAAAATTTTAGGGAGCTTCTAAAGTTCACCTACGAGTTATCATTATGACTCTTCATTGTGAATATGAGTCATCATCTAGACTTGTCTTGCAGGACTAAAAACCTGCAAGTTTGTAAGTCTCTGATGTTTTGAAATGGGTCATCCTTATGATTTGTAAACAGGACTACGACTCGTCCTGTTAATTCATAGGAACTCTTTCAGAGACTTGTCCAAACCAAGTCTGAAGACTGCCTCTACGACTCATTTCTATGAGTTGTAGGAACCTCCACGAATCATAGAGTGGGTCGTAGACCTAAAAAAAATTCCTTTTCTTGAGATTTCCCCTTCGTTCTAACTTTTCGACTTCCAGGGTCTTACAAATTCAATTTCTCATGTTTCAAAAATTCGAATAGGGAAAACAAATTATTTGAATTATCATGCAATGATATTTTTCTCTTTTTAGACTAGTTAAAAATTGGTAGTTGTTGTTGTAATCTGATTTATCATAAAAGAATAAGAACATAGTAGAGTTTCATCCTATCAAAAAATATATTTTATCTTATGAGACTTTTACAGAATTTGGCGAAGACATATTTTGTAATACTTCTACTCATGAAAGGTTTGCATACATAAAAAACTAGTAAATTTAAGTAAGGGTATAATTGGAAAAAAAATAAGTAAACAATAGGATACCACAAATTGGTGGTTTCAAAAAGTGAGGGTATTCATGGTTGTAAAACCATGAAATCAAACCATACCATACTATATAATTAAAGAAATAATAAAAATAAATGTGGTTCTCTTACTAACCATACCATATCAACCATAGAAAACCACCATCCAAACAAGTTGTAAATGAGGTGTATTGGAGGGCGGGAGGGCACAGTTAATGTGAAATGTCATTTATATAACTTATTTTTCTACTTTAATTGGAAATTATTTTTTCTTTTTTAATAAACTTATTTTCCTAAAAGTATATATTTTTTAAAATTTTTGACTAATCAAAGTATCAAACACGAAAAAATTGAAGTCTTTATTTCCCAAAAGAATTTAAGGTAGCAGTTTTAGATAACACCTAAAGTAATTTGTTAAGGTTGTCTCTGTATATGAGGCCGAATTATGATCTCTTGACTATTGATCTCACTAGGCCTTTCTAAATATCTTAGATTAAAGGTGTAAATAATATTAGGTGTGGTAGAAAGTGAATATTAATAAATAGGAGGATGCGGTTTTCCTTAATATGGTATCGAGAAAATCATCATTCTATGCACGCATTGTAGAGATCCCTTTAATATGGAAATTCTGCATTAAATCATATGAGTAGACTTTTTGAAGATCCCAATTTTCCTCGTTCATATGTAAATTCCACTCCTAACTAACTAATTAAAATATACCAGACTATTACTCAACACTTTGCTAGAAATAATGTGGAATTTTTTTAGAGAAAATGGATTGACGATGATGAGTAGATATTTGTGGTCACTGTAGCTGCTTCTGTTGATCATACTACTATTTCCATGTCACTTTCAATTCCATGCTTTCTATCTTTCTGGCATTACCCCTGCTGATTTTCAAACTGTAAAAATTCTCCTATTTCTCCTCTTGTTACTCGAGCCGAGGGTCTCGTGAAAACAACCTCTCTACCTCCTTAAGGTAGAGGTAAAGGCCATTCCTCTTTTGGGACTACACTGAGTTTTTTTTAGTTTTTTTTCTACTCTTAGAATTCTAAACCTTAGTGTTTGCATAGATAAATCTAACTATTCTTGATGACAAAGGTTAATTAAGATAAAGTTGATAGTCATATTGTTTGTATGAAGCATTGCTAGCTAGTTTCCATGCACTTCATAAATGACTTATGATCATTATTATGAACATAGTATGTCAAAAGCTATCTATCACGGTTGCACAATGCACCCACGGTCCTTATTTTGAGATAAACCGTCTATGTATATACATGCATACGTATCATGAATTGGTATATGTTGCTAAATAATTAGCAATGAATACACTGGTACTCTATATAACTGGATCCATAGCCGTTTGTGATTATGAAAAGAAGGTAATTATATAATATGCTAAATAACTTTGATTTGGGAGATGTAATAGAGAAAATCATTCTTTTTTTGTTGTTTCCTTTTTTCTCTTCTGAAGCATTATCACTTTCTCCTTTCCTTCCAGTTTACGTGATAGAGTTTAAACTAGCACAAAGATCAAGAAATAAATAAACACTTTTGAAACTTATAGTCCGATGTATGGCATAACATTTATGCGGTTTTAAAAGCTTCTCATTAAAAGCAAAGTTGGAAGCTAAATTTAATTATCTCAAAGTTAAAAATGCCTCATTTTTTTTAAAACTGACAAAAATAGGAAAGTGTGTCACATAAATTAGAATAGAGGGACTATGTGTTGACATTTCCTCACATGTCAATGAAATTATGGATTATTCATATCATGATTATTTAGTTGCCTTTTTTAGGCATTGTTCAGTAGGAAATAGCTTTAGTAAACTTGGAAATACACTTGATAAGCATCCTAGTTTCAGTATATATAGAGGTTGCGACAATGTAGAGAACTTCAATAATGGGTGTGCTCAGAGTCACTACTTTAGGTTTCAACTAAACATATGTAGTTGAAACATATTTAATTTTATGAGGACTTCACGTTTTGTCAAATAATTATACTGGACATAGTGGAATTTTGTACCTGCTGACTATAATTATACTAATTTATATTTAAAGGTGTTTTTTATGAATAAACCTACCTATTCTCAGGAAGATTCTCTTCATGTTAAAGTAAACAAGTTTTCTTCAACGAAGACACAACTGCCATACAATTATTACTTCTTGGCCTATTGTAAGCCTCCAAGAGTTTCCTAAAGTGCAGAGAACTTGGGATTGAGAATTCTATTTATACTGTGAGTTTTATTTAGCTATCCAGTTTGTTAATACTAAAGGACATTGTGGTGTAGCTGGAATGTAAAATATAATACATAAGTGTATTCTATTACCGAGTTAACATGTAAGGGTGGAAAATTAGTCGAGACTCTTTGTTTCATTTCAACTGTTGCGTTACTCATTTCTACTAATGTGTGCTCCTATCCTCAAATTCTTTGCATATACCATATTTACTTTCTCATTTCATTCTTCATTGATTTTTTCATTAATATTGTAGTTGAGGGAGTGTGTGGCAGACTCTTAGATACCTAAATACAATATTTGTCTGTAGAAAGAGCTTGCAATAGTTATAAGCTTTGAAGCTTGCTTATTGTTCCCCTTTTATTGCCTACATTTTAAATACCGTATGTGGCCACTTCTCTTATACATTTGAATTATTGTATAAGATTTTGGTCAATCTTTCTATGGTTGTTCCTAGAGAAAAAGTGGATTGAATCAGAGAAAAATCTTATGAACATGGATTTCAAGTTGGATTTAAAGGAACATTTGAGAGGGTGTGAATCTTACTCCTTTTTTGTTATCTTTTAATGTTGTCACTGTTTGTTTGTTGATTGTAGAAGATGGTTTTGTAGAGGAAATACAAGAGTTATTTTTTAAATAACCATTTGAATTTCAAAGTTATGTGTTATGAGGATCTTGAGAAAGGCACTGCTTGTGTTGTGGGTTTTGAGGTTACTCCCCTCAGGTTTGAACAACTTTCAAGCATTCACTTCTTGAATAAAACTTTTCCAATCCCCTTCCTGCTTTCTCTCATTTTTCTTGTTTTTTTTTATTTTCATTCTCTTTTATGAAACCATGCGTAAACATTCAAAAATAGACTTAATCTTGCAAGCTTTGTTTCATTATGTGCATTGTGGGTGGTTTCTTATAAATAATAGATCATAAGTTTGTTCTAGTTATAAGACATTCATGTTCTCTAACATTCGAGATGGAACATTTAATTCTAGACTTCTGTTGGTTTATCATAGTTTCATGGCCTAGTTTCAATGCTAACTTGCAGATCAAAGAAAGTTATTATGGTGTAATAAATACAATTCTCACAAATCATGTTTAAAGATGGTGATAAGGGCAATTTCTCACCGCAGTTATGGATTCTTATGAATCATTAAAGTTAATGAGCTACTCCTAATATGTTTTATAAAGATGGATTGATAGGTAGTTACTGTCTTTCCCTATTATTTTATGATCATGTTTTAATGAGTTCCATTGGGATATTGAATTAGCACCGAGAGAACTTCTAGGTGGGGTTCAGTCCGTAATGCATTTAGTTACCCAGGCGAATTCTAGTAGCAACCTAAAGTCTCAAACTACATTGCCCGCATAGGATTGCCTTCATGGCCTAGCTAGTGGATCCACATATAATACAATTGAGTTGGATTGAGTAACATGACGAAGTATACCCTGGCAAGGTAGCCTCCCATTCTCGATGAGGGTTATATCGGATTTGATTTTATAGATCACATGGTCTTAAAATATCAGTTAAAGGTCTTATCCTACATAAAGTTGAAGGTTATTCTAAGAGTTTTATAATGAAGTTTTATGATATGCATTGACCATGAGTTTTCATATGTTTTTAAATGCTTTTAAGCTTTGCTCATGTTCATTATATTTTTCATGCATCCTATGTCATATTGATCATGTCCTATTACTTGTTCATGCATATCTCACATACTTAGTACATTTTATGTTCTAACGCATATTTTGTCTACATTATCTCATAATGTATGGGAGGACGTCGACCATCCGATTTGTGGCTAGAGTGTGTAGTCTTCTCTAAGAAGTTGGTGAGTCCTCATATCATCGAGGACATGAATTCCTTTTCACATTATTTCATTTACTTTATTGTACTGATTTGGGTGAGCTAGGAGCTTGTCCTAAGACCTATCAAAGACTAGACTAGAGGCATGTTTAGACGCTATGTGATGTAGTCCGATTGGACCTTTTATTGAGAATTTTTATCCCTTAGACCATACCATTTAGGATTTTACTTTAGATTGATTTATCATGTTTCTTTACCTTATGTATATAATGTATTCTAAGATGTCTTTATTAGGATCCTTCATAATCCCGATTGTCGTGTTGTGGCTTGGCCCTAATTCAGGTCGTTACAGAATTAGAGCTAAAAAATAATAAATGTAATATTTATAATAACTAAGGGAGTTTTTGTAAATTATCAGTGATGATACATTATCATACTGTCAAACCAAACAACAAAATTATCATTAAACAATAGCAAACCATACAGTCTATTCAAACATAGTACTGTACTGTACAGTTCAATACCATACCATACCATATAGTACCGTATATTATGAAACCATGGAAAACCACCATCCAAACAGTGTGTTAGCCATCTTCTCTCCCACTCCCCTATCCCCACGTCTAAACTGACACAAATAAAAAGAACACTCAGCAGGTCGAGCTTCAGTTAGAGGAGTCCAAAAATTCTCTTCAATGACTACAAATCTTTCATGAAGAAGTTCTGCATATCTTCCCATCTAGAAAGTCAAACCAAGGCACATCGAAGGACATTCAGTTGTAAGTATTCGAGTGTAGGGATTTTTTTCACTTAAATATTTGGAGTGGTTTTACTTAGACACTAAAATTTCTCTCAGGTCTCATGAAATCAAGACCATTGAAGACATCTTTTGACTTAAGGTTGCAAAAAATCCATAGGTTTGTACCTTTACAATTTCATGTACCCCTTTGCTTTTGGTAGATTAATATTGTTCATGTGTTTTCCAAAGTTTTTCAATTTACTTATAAAACTGTTTAATCCCCCAAAAGGACTAATACTAGTGTTAGAAATAAGGTTCATCTAGAAGTTGTCGAATTATTTGGAAAACAGATGGCCCGTTTGGATTTGTTTATAAGTAACTTATAAGCAACTTAATTCTTTTTAGCTTATAAGTTGTTTTCAGTTTATAAGCTGCTTAAAATAACTTAAGTCATATAGGCACTAAGTGTATATTGGACTTAGCTTATCTAAAATAATTTATAAATTAAAAAATAAGTTCGGTATCCCAATATGTTTTTTACATATAAGTTGCATTCAGCTTATAAGCTTCCGGAATATCCTTTTTCATTCCATTACACCAATAAACTTCCCTCAAATCACAATAAATCTTGGTGGATCATGGGTGAATAGAATATTGGAAACTATAAGCTTTGGACAGTATCATTTTTATATACCGCATATTTTTGAAGGTTAGAATATTTTACGCTAATCGAGATAAGTTTAAGGACAAGATCATTTTGATATATGAGATAGAGACTTTTAATCCCTGATTTTAATTAAGTATATGAATTGCTTACAAATTTTAATTGATATAAAATATTAGTGAGAATTAGGGATTAATTAATCATGGTTAGATTATTAAGTGGGAATAGTGATTAAACTAATATTAATTAAAGCATGAGTGGGCCAAGTGGACCCCACTATAGCATGGCCAAATCTTAGTGGCCCATGCTATGAGTGGGGCACGTGTAACTCCAAAAGCTGCAGGTATAAGAGCTTAGTTGATGACTAATTAGTTAGTCATTCATCCATTCTTCTTCAACATAGCATAGAGGTAAAGAGAGAGAGGGGAGCTCTCCTTCAAAAACTAATCATAAAGAGAGAAAGGGAGTTCGGCCATGGATGGATGAACTTGAAGTTTTTAGTTGTGATCCAAAGATAATTTTTCTAAGGTAGTTCAACCATTTGAAGAGTCTATGGTAACGTGAATTGGTCCTTGAGGGCAGCAAAAATATTCATTAATTAAATTTATCAATCTCAACAAGTTAAGGATCTAAGTTATTAAGGTAAGAGTTGATCATTTTATATAGGTTTTAGGGTGAGTTTGGATGTGTTGTGAGTATATAAATGTGAATTGGATGTATGAAATTATGTATGTTGTTGTTGGGAAGTTGTTCAAGCCATAGATGGATGTTTTATGTGCAAATGGTGAAATGATTTTATTTACTATTTTGATTGTTGTTGTTATGGATTTTATGGTGAGAATGAAGGTATTTAATGATGGAAGTTGAAGTTAAATTTCTTTGTGGACTATTATAAGGATTATAGTGATAATAATATAGTTTACTTACATATGAATAGGTGATAAAGTTGTCGTGTGGATGCTGTTATGTTTCACTAAAATTAGATGAAAAGATTGTATTAAATAATGTGTAAGAATCATATGTGGTTTACTTGGTGTGTTCATAGGTATTTGCAAAAATTTTGAGCATCTTTTATATTGTTATTTAGGGGTTGTTTTGATATGTCGTTGTTGTTCTTGTAGGTCTTAGAAGATTAAGTGTGACTAAAGTTATACATGATGTTATTGTATTGGTTGGGCTGTTAGAAGATCGTTTTGATGAAAACGTTGAGACTATGGGTCATTAAACATAATTTGAATATGTGGTAGTTGTATGTGGAATGTTATCGAATGTTTTGAATATGGACTATTTAGAATGTTGTGCAGGCTTTTTGGAGTGTTCTCGAGTCTTGTCTTAAATAGTCTCAGATTAGTACTTGAATGTGTGGTTATTGATGTTGCCTCGATTGTTATATAGTTGGTTTAAATATAAGGGAAACATCGTCTAAGTTATATAGAAAGGAGTTCCTAACATTGGAATACGTTTTGAATCTCCCCGTAGCTTAACCATAGTTCTTGACGTCTTAATATAGGTTGAGACTTTGGGCAGCGTATACGTGTTGTATTGCGAATAAACGCCAAAGGTATGTAAAGCTATCCCTTCTTTCTTTTGGCATGTCTTAGAAAGTGATATATGATATGAGCTTTGGGATAATTCAATTCATAGGTTCCGAGTATTATTCATGATTCTTATTCACTTTAGGATATTAAAACTCTTAAAGTAGTTGAGATACTGCCCTTGAGTCTTCTATACGTTGGACAGTAGTTGGTATGTGAAAGTCCCTATTCTTAATGTCCTTAACTTTCATAAGTTATTTTATCTTGATACGTGTCTATGATCCTTGAGGATTTATTTAATATAGTTCATAATGACATTCAAAGAGTATTGAACATGACTATTGCCTTTATACTCAAGTATTAATTAGCCTACTTATCTATTGAGTCTCAAATGATGATCTAAATGCATATGGGTTACTCACTACTCTGCTCGTGCATACTTTCATTATATCTTTCACCGAGTCCTGGGCCGAGTATGTTATCATGCATAATTTTACTACATCATTCATCGAGTCCAATGATGGGTCGGGTAAGATATACGTGTACACGACTTTATTCAACGAGTCCCTTACCAGAAGGACGAGTATGGTATATGTATGTGATTATAACACCCCAATTTTCTTTTTATGATTTTTCTAAAGGATTGCCAGGTGATCCACGTTATCTATGAAGTTCTACGTAAGTTATTGATTGGGATGTCTTACATAACAAATCTACTTGAGTACATGTCGAGCTTAAGTAGTAAGGATTACATAGGTTCTTAAAGTTAGACGAGATTACGAACCCACAGAAGAGGGAAAAAAAGGCGTAGCACCTACTTGAAACAAGTAGGTGATGCACCTAGTTGGACTAATCAGGTGATGCACCTACTTGGACTAAGAAGGTGATGCACCTACTTGGGGTGGACCCCACGCTACCATGTGGCAGCTTTTGATTGGGCGTGTGGATGAGGTGGAGCCCTAGGGGCTGGACATGTGTCACCCCCAAGGGCTTCCACGTGTCACACTTCAAGAGAGCATATATATACATGTAAGGTGATGATTAATTCTTGATAAGTCATCTTTTGCAATTATAAAGTGAGAGAAAAGAAGAGAGAAACTTAGAGAAAAGAGAGAAGCAGCTATGGATTTGGCTTGAAGCAAGGTAAGTCCTCCGATTTTATTCCGTAAATTAATTTTCTAAGGTAATTTTTGGTTAAGTAACGGTGTTTAACAACATAAAAATTATAGTTGGGGCAGCAAACCCATTTTTGGATATGACTATCGTTAGTAATATTAGTATAACTCCTTGTGTAAAGCATCGTTTTGAGTGATTTAAGAGGTTTTAGAAATATATTTCATAGGGATATAACTTTCATTTAGGCTGGAAAATCCAGTTTTTCTTTTAGCTGCTCGAAAAAGGGTGATGAAGTATAGGGGAGGTGCTGCCCAGATTTTATTTTGGAAATCGTACATGGATAGCTGTTGGTATTTTGGGTATATCATTTTGTAAAGAATTGTTGTAGGGGTGATTCAAAATTATATACGATCCTAAGACACATGTCTATAACTTTTATTTAGGCCACAAAGCCTACTTCCCCATTTATCCCTTCAAAACTGAGAACCACTACAGGACAGTAGGCTGTCCAGAATTTCAGTTTAAATATTTTGGGGTGATTTTTATTAATTTCATGTTTAGTTTCGATATGATGAGACTTTTAAACTTAAGTAGATATTTGATTATGTATTTAAGGTGTATATGTACTTATACAAGCTAAGAGGACTGTTTGACAAAGTAAATTTTGATTGGTCTATGGCGGAGAGAAATTGAGCTCCTCAAGTTGTGATAAAACTTGTTGTATACTAAAATGCCAAGGTTTGTGTATAAACTTGAACTTAAAATATTTTATTTTTCTAAAATTTAAAGTATTTTGATGGGTTGTTTCCTTGCTCCTTGTTTTGTATTTTGGTATGACTGTTATCTTAAGTATTGCAAAACTTTTGCTAAACCGTCCACTTGTCATCGATATTGGCATGCCTCTTGATTCGGATCTTGACCATCTTGACTTTGCATTTACATTTCATCTTGACGATGGAGTTTCGTCCATTCTCGAGTACGAGTGGAAAGCCACTTTCAATATGGTTCTTGATTCTCTTGATATTGGGTGACGACCCTTCTTGATAAGGGCTTCGGTCCTTATTGATTTTGGAGCTTCGGTCCATCTTGATATTAATTGTGCTTAGTGTGAAGGCATGACGTACTTTTTGGGCGAAATTGATTATTTGACAACTCTTTCGAATTGAATTATAAGTTTCTTGATACTTGAGCCTTTGAATATTGATATTGATTTTGAAACCCTTCAAAGTTTGTATTCGATACTTTAATATACTTGTTCACTTGGGCTTACTTTTACCTTATTGAGCAACATGCGATGAACCAGAGAGTTGAAAAATTTAATGGCTCCAAGCCCAAAGTTTTTACACCACTAAGCTTTATTCTTAGCGATAGTTATTTTCTATCATAGGTAATATGCAGGACGAGGTATAAAGATGTCCATTTGGAGTAGGCTTTTTAGAGCCCTTGTGAAGATCACATTTGCATATGCAATTAGTTTTTGTAAATATTTTTGGAGACTTGTACATGATACATGTGGCTTGTGAAAACAAAACTATATGCTTGTAACTTGAACAGGGTGACTAGTTTGCTATTTTGGAGTGTGCTTTTAACTCAAGTCAGGCTTGTACTACGTTTATATGTTGGATTGTCATTTTGCACAAATAAGGATAATAGTTTTATAATAATTACTAATTCGAGTTTTGTGTATTTTATGGATCCGCAATGGTGTAGACTATTTGTGATTTAAAAAAAAGTAAAACTACCTTTTGTTTCGCAAGTGGCATCCTCCCAAAGGGGGGTGCTATAAGTGTTGGTATCAGTGCCTAGGTTTATAATTCTAGGAATTTTGTTGTGACTTATTAGTATACTATTTGTTTTTGTTACATATTGTTTTTATATATAGTGCATATACATCATATACATGTCCCTAATGCAATGTGATCTTCTCTTATGAAGGAATTAAGTTGTGGCATCTTCTACTTCTAGTAGATTTATGGAAGCCGCTCGTGAGGATTTAAATACCTCTAATGCCCAACTTCACCTATAAGAAGGGTTGGAGAATATTTTTTTAATTCTAATCCTCCTAGTACAAGGGGATCTGAAGAAAGAAAGTAATCAGAGAATGAGAGTTGGGTCATACCCTCCAATGAGTCATAGTGCCCCCGATGTTGATCCCCTTTTTAAACAAATGGCCAATTTCTTTCATCACGTGATTAAAGGATGCCTGCCCCTAATGAAATAAAATTTGAGAAAATGAGAAAAATGGGTGGAGTTGATTTTGAAGGCACTATTGACCCTACAGATGCCGAGCAGTGGTTGGAATGGATTAAAAGAGTGTTCGAGCTGTTAGAGTGTTATGACGCTGCCAAATTTAAGTATGTTGTCTCACTGTTACAAAAAGATGCCTATGATTGGTGGGTAAGTGTACCGAATGCCAGGGAAAAACCTCCTATTCTTACTTGGAATGATTTTGTGAAAGAATTTCATAAGAAGTATGTCTCACCTGCTTATCATGATGTAAAGAAAAAGGAGTTCTTAAATTTAGAGCAAGGGAGTATGTCTATTGCTGAATATCAGCAGAAGTTTATCAAGATATCCCGCTATGCTAGGGGTATTATTAATAACGAAAAAGATAAGTGCAGGACATTCGAAGATGGTTTGAATGATTCTATCAGAAAATCGGTAGTGGTCCTACAACATGAAAACTTTTGTAAATTAGATTTAGCTGCTCTTACTTGGGAAAGGATCATCAAGGAACAAGCTGGTAGAAATGAACATAAGTTCAGGAAAGCTTATGCAGATTCGGGAGGTCCATCAAAAAGGGAGAGGTTTGACAGTTCCCAAGCTAATACTTTTTGCAAGTTAGCCCAACATAAGCAGAATAGATCAACTTCCTTTACTGTCAGCACTCCAAGCTATCCCGCTATGCTGGGGGTATTATTAATAACGAAAAAGATAAGTGCAGGAGATTCGAAGATGGTTTGAATGATTCTATCAGAAAATCGGTAGTGGTCCTACAATATGAAAACTTTTGTAAATTAGTTTTAGCTGCTCTTACTTGGGAAAGGATCATCAAGGAACAAGCTGGTAGAAATGAACATAAGTTCAAAAAAGCTTATGCAGATTCGGGAGGTCCATCAAAAAGGGAGAGGTTTGACAGTTCCCAAGCTAATACTTTTTGCAAGTTAGCCCAACATAAGCAGAATAGATCAACTTCCTTTACTGTCAGCACTCGAAGCTCTGGCCAAAGCAAGACTCGTATACCCCTTTATGCACAATATGGAAGAAATCACTTTGGTATTTGTAGAAGAGCTTATGATGCTTATTTTAATTATGGGAGCTTCGATCATAAGGTGAGGAATTGTCCTAATCCTAACCCCACTTCTTTTCTGCATACGGAAGGCTCAGTTCAAAAACCGGTTACCACTCCCTTTCAAAGGATAGAGGTGCAAGATCTAGGAATACACAAGCAATAGGTATAGGTGTAGCCAATTCAGCTGGTGGGTGAAGAGCTACAGCATGAGCTTATGCGATGAGACAGAGGGATGACCAGGATAGAGCAGATGTGGTTGTTGGTAAATTTCACTTATTCGACTTATGTGTTGTTACATTATTTAATCCTGATTCTACACATTTGTATGTTTGCTCATCATTGGCTTTTCCTAAAAATGTGAAATCTGTGAGAATCTATTGTGGAGTTCTTGTCCAATGTCCGTTGGGGCAATAAGTTGTTTGCAATCAAATCTATCGAGGTTGTCCCTTGGTGATTCAAAATCTAGTCTTCCTTGCAGATTTAATTGAAATTCCTTTCCAAGACTATGATGTCATTATCGGTTAGATTGGCTTTATAGATACCATGTGGTAGTTGATTGTATGTTAAAGCATGTGACCTTAAGAGCTCCTCCACTTTCACACATTATTATTCAAGGTGAAAGATCATTGACGTCTAATATCATCTCCGTGGTATTGGCAAGGAAGATGGTTACACAAGGTTGTGAAGCATATATTGCTCATATATTTGATACACGCCTAGAAGGTCCAAGACTTAAGGATATACCCATGGTGTGTGAATTTCCTGATGTCTTCACTGAAAATCTTTCTGGACTACCCCCAGAAAGGGAGGTTGAATTTCCCATAGAGGTTGTTCCTGGAACCACTCCTATCTCTATGACGCCATATCGAATGGCTCCAGAAGAACTGAAAGAGTTGAAAAATCAATTGCAAGAACTCCTTGAGAAAGGTTTTATTCACTCGAGTATTTCTCCCTAGGGAGCTCCTGTGCTATTTGTGAAAAAGAAAGATGGGACTTTTAGGCTTTGTGTTGATTACCGATAATAGAACAAGGTAACCATTAAGAATAAATACCCACTGCCTAGGATTGATGATTTATTTGACCAGTTAAAAGGTGCTAGTATGCTCTCAAAAATTGACTTAAGATCTGGGTATCACCAACTGTGGGTAAGGGAACATGATATCCCTAAAACTGCCTTTAGGAATCGATATGGCCATTATGAATTTTTGGTGATGCCATTTGGGTTAACGAATGCTTCTGCGGCATTTATGGATCTGATGAATCACGTGTTTAAACCTTATCTCGATCAATTTGTAGTGGTTTTTATAGATGATATTTTAATATATTCCAAGGATAGTGAAGATCATAGAAAGCATCTTCGAATTGTTTTGCAAATTCTGCAATAGAAGAAGCTTTATGCCAAGCTTTCTAAATGTGAATTTTGGCTCGGTGAAGTGGCCTTTCTGGGACATATTGTGTCGGCGGCAGGTGTGAAAGTGGATCCTAGTAAAATTCACACTATTGTGGAAACCACCTAAAAGTCCAACTGAAGTAAGGAGTTTCTTGGGTTTATCTGGATACTATAGAAGGTTTATCAAGGGCTTCTCCATTATAGCCTCCTCTTTAACTAAACTCTTGAGGAAGGATGTCAAGTTTGTATGGGATGAAAAATGCCAGGAGAGTTTTGAGAAGCTCAAATCCTTATTAACACAAGCTCCTATACTTACTCCACCAACTGAAAGGAAGGATTATGTGATATATAGTGATGCCTCTCATCGTGATTTGAGTTGTGTCTTGATGCAAGAAGGGAAAGTGGTTGTGTACTCTTCCCAAAAATTGAAACCACACGAACTGAACTATCCTACTCATGACCTTAAGCTCGCTGTCATAGTTTTTGCCTTAAAAATTTGGAGGCATTACTTATATGGCGAAAAGTGTCATATGTTTACTGATCACAAGAGTTTGAAGTACTTGGGTACACAAAAAGAGTTGAATTTAAGGCAACGTAGATGGCTTGAACTCATTAAAGATTATGACTGCACAATCGATTATCATTCGAGTAAAGCCAATGTGGTAGCAGATGTACTAAGTCATAAAGCCCTTGCTAGTTTATCGCTAAGCCATTTGCCTTTATTTCTTAAATTAAGAGACATGAATGTTTCTCTTGCATTTAACTCTGATGGCTCTATTGCGGCCGGTTTGTAAGTCAAACTAGTTCTAGTTGAATAGGTGAAAGAAGCACAGAAGTTAGACGAGAAGCTGGTGAAATTGATCAAAGAAGCTCAAATTAGAGAAAAACTTGATTTTAAATTAAGGGAGGATGGTGTTCTACTTCATCAAAACAGGTTATGTGTCCCTAAAGATGACCATTTGAGAAAAGAAATTTTGAATGAAGAACATACTTCACTATATGCAATGTATCCTAGAGGTACTAAAATGTACAAAACCAATAAAGAACACTACTGGTGGAATGGTATGAAGAAGGACATTGCGGAGTTTACTTCTAGATGCTTTGTTTGTCAAAAGATAAAGGTCGAGCATCAAGTCCCGACTGGTTTGTTATAACCCTTGTCGATACCTGAGTGGAAATGGGAAAGAATAACTATGAAATTTATTTCTGGGCTTCCACTCACTCAAAGAAATCAGATGCAATCTGGGTTATAGTTGATAGGCTAACCAAAAGTGCTTATTTCTTGGCCGTCAAGGTGAACTACCCAATTGAACGTCTAGCAGAATTGTATGTTGAGGAGATTGTGAAGTTACATGGAGTTCCTATTTCTATTGTATCTAACCGAGACCCAAGGTTTACATCTAGATTCTGGACTATATTGCAAGAAGTTTTGGACACTAGGTTGAACTTTAGTACATCTTTCCATCCTCAGACAGACGGTCAATACAAGAGGGTGATTCAAATCTTGGAAGATATGCTTCGAGCTTGCATTATGGAATTTGATGGTAGTTGGGACAGACACCTAGCCTTGATAGAATTTTCTTATAATAATAGCTACTAATTAATTAGAGGCATGCCTCCCTTTGAAGCTTTATATGGGAGAAAGTGTAGAACTCTTCTTTGTTGGAGTAAAGTTGGTGAACGAAAAGTGGATGGTCCTGAGATTGTGCAACAAACTGAAGATAAGGTAAAGGTCATCAAGGATCATCTAAAAATTGCTTCAAATAGACAAAAGTCTTATGCTGATCTTAAGAGGCATGAAATTGAATATCAAGTAGGAGATAAGGTGTTTTAAAGGTTTCTCCATGGAAGAAGATTATGAGATTTGTCCAAAAAGGAAAACTTAGTCCTTGATTTATTGGACCATATGAAGTACCTGAGAGAGTTCGTCCAGTTGCATATAAATTAGCTCTTCCACCTGAGTTATATAGAATCCGCAATGACTTCCATGTTTCTATGCTTAGAATATATCGCTACGATCCATCTCATGTTCTCCCTGTCGAATCCATTGAGATAAGTCCTAACTTGACATATAATGAGGAACCTATCCAAATCTTGGCCCGTGAGACAAAAGAGCTTAGAAATAAGAAAGTTCCTTTAGTAAAAGTCCTTTGGAGGAATCATTCTGGCAATGAAGCAACCTGGGAGCAAGAAGAGGATATACGAATTCAGTATCCATATTTGTTTTGAGTATAAGGTAAATTTCGAGACAAAATTTCTTAAGTGGGGAGAGTTGTAACACCCTAATTTTCTTTTTATAATTTTTTCTAAAAGATTGTGAGGTGATCCACGTTATCTATGAAGTTCTACGTAAGCTATTGATTGGGATGTCTTATATAACAAATCTACTTGAGTACACATCGAGCTTAAGTAGTAAGGATTACATAGGTTCTTAAAGTGAGACGAGATTACGAATCCATGAAAGAGAGAAAAAGAGGCATAGCACCTACTTGAAACAAGTAGGTGATGAACCTACTTGGACTAAGTAGGTGATGCACCTACTTGGACCAAGTTGGTGACATACCTACTTGGGGTGGACCCTACGCTGCCACGTGGAAGCTTTGGATTTGGAGCATGGATGAGGTGGTGCCCTAGGGGATGGACACATTTCACCCCTAGGGGATGCCACGTGTCACACTTCAAGGGAGCATATATATACATGTAAAGTGATGACTAATTCTTGATAAGTCATCTGTTGCAATTAGAAAGTAAGAGAAAATAAGAGAGAAACTTAGATAAAAGAGAGAGGCAGCTATGGATTTGGCTTGAAGAAAGGTAAGTCCTACGATTTCATTCCGTAAATTAATTGTCTAAATTATTCTTTGGTTAAGTAACGGTTTTTAACAACGTAAAAATTTTTTGGATATGACTGTTGTTAGTAATATTAATATAACTCCTTGTGTAAAGTTTTGTTTTAAGTGATTCAAGATGTTTTAGAAATATATTTCATAGGTATATAACTTTTATTTAGGCTAGAAAACCCATTTTTTCTTTTAGATACTCGAAAAAGGGTGATGAAGTACAGGAGAGGTGCTGCCCAGATTTTGTTTTGGAAATCCTACATGGACAGTTGTTGGTATTTTGGGCATATCATTTTGTACAGAATTTCTGTAGGGGTGATTCTAAATTTTATGTTACCCTAAGACACATTTCTATAACTTTCATTGAGGCCACAAAGCTTACTTCCCCCATTTACCCCTTCGAAACGGAGCAACACTATAGGACAGTTGGCTATCTAGAATTCTGGTTTGAATAGTTTGGGCTAATTTTTATTAATTTCATGTTTAGTTTCGATATGATGAGACTTTTAAACTTAAGTAGATATTTTATTATGTATTTAAGGTGTATATGTGGTTATATAATCTAAGAGGAACTGTTTGACGAAGTGAATTTTGGTTGGTCTATGGCGGAGAGGAATTGAGCTCCTCGAGTTATGGTAGAACCTATTGTATGCTAAAATGCCAAGGTTTGTGTATAACTTGAACTTAATATATTTTATTTTTTAAAAATTTAAAGTATTTTGATGTGTTGTTTCTTTTCCCCTTGTTTTATATTTTGGTATGACTGTTATCTCAAGTATTGCAAAACGTTTGCTAAACCACCCACTTGTATGAATTGCTTGATCATTTTGCATTCTTGATGGAAATTTGTCCTTCTTCTTATGGTGACTTTTCATCGATATTGGCATGCCTCTCGATTCGGGTCTTGTCCATCTTGACTTTGGATTTACATTTCATCTTGACGATGAGGTTTTGTCCATTCTCGAGTAAGAGTGGAAAGCCACTTTAAACATGGTTCTTGATTCTCTTGATATTAGATGACGACCCTTCTTGATAAGGGCTTTGGTGCTTCTTTACTTCGGGACTTCGGTCTGTCTTGATATTGATTATGCTTAGTGTGAAGGCATGACGTACCTATTGGGCGAAATTGATTATTTGACAACTCTTTCGAATTGAATTATAAGTTTATTGATATTTGATCCTTCGAATATTGATATTGATTTTGAAACTCTTCAAGGTTTGTATTCAATACTTTGATATACTTGTTCACTTGGGATTACTTTTACCTTATTGAGCCACCTGCGATGAACCAAGGAGTTGAAAAATTTAATGGCTCCAAGCCCAAAGTTTTTACACCACTAAGCTTTATGCTTAGCGATAGTTATTTTTTATCATAGGTAATATGCGGGATGAGGTATGAAGATGGCCATTTGGAGCAGGCTTTTTAGAGACCTTGTGAAGATCACATCTGCATATACATCTAATTTTTGTAAATATTTTTGGGGGACATGTACATGATACATGTGGCTTGTGAAAACAAAACTATATGCTTGTAACTTGAACAGGGTAATAAGTTTTGCTATTTTGGAGTGTGCTTTTAACTCAAGTCATACATGTACTGCGTTTATATGTTGGCTTGTCATTTTACACAAAGGAGGATAATAGTTTTGTAATAACTACTGATTCGAGTTTTGTGTGTTTTATGGACCCATAACGGTGTAGACTATTTATGATTTAAAAGAAAAGTAAAACTACTTTTTATTTCGCAAGTGGCATCCTCCCAAAGAGGGGTGCTATAGTGATGATACGATAATATGGTTATACGATTATGGTACCGTGTCCCATAATGGGATGGGTACGGTATATGATAATGGTATGCATGATTTGTTTCATAATGCACAGGTACAGGGAGTTCTTGATTATCATACTTGTCTCCTGGGCTCTCTACTTCAGTTATGATCTTTCTTACTATATTTTATATTTTATATACTCAGTACATTTCTTGTATTGACCCCTTTCCTTTGGGGGGCTGCATTTCATGCCCGCAGGTACAAATACTAGTTTCGGGGATCCGCCAGCTTAGAATTTCCATTCAGCTATTTTGGAGTGCTCCATTTTTTGGTACAGATCTTTTTGATGTATATATTTATTTATCTAGGGGTATGGAGGGGACCTGTCCCATCATGTGCTACTGTTAATACTCTTAGAGTTCTGTAGATATATGTGTGGGTTGTATATAGATATTGTCCAGTTATTCTAGTATGACTTATGTTTTGGGACGCTCCCATTAATAGTGAAAGCTTTGTTGGCTTGAGTGTATATATATATATATATATATATATATAAGGGAACCTGTCTCTTGAGGAGTCACAACTATCAACGAATAACATAGTACATAAGCCGACGAGGCTGTCATAGCATATGGGAACGTCCCACTATATATATATATATATATATATATATATATATATATATATATATATATATTTATGTGATAGTTCTGAGACTAGATTTTGGGTCTTTATAGGTTCCATATTATATGTAGTTGTGGATTGATCATATAACTAATAGGTGTATATACGAGTGTCCAACTCGAGCACCAGTTACGGCCTACGGGGTTAGTCATGACAAAAGTGATATCAGAGCAATTCATCCTTAGAGTGTCTACCGACCGTGTCTAATAGAGTCTTTTTTATCGGTGTGTTGTGCACCATATCTATGAATGGAAGCTACAAGACATTTAGGATATTATCTTTCCTTCTTATTCTAGATCGTGTGATAGATTTATATTATTAGGATAATTTCCCCTAATAAATTATCATGTTTATAGCTATGCCTCCAAAGAAAGTGACTGCTGCCCAGAAGGGAAAATTAGTAGTAGGAGAGACTAGTCAGACTCAGAGAGTTACTAGGGCTTGTACCCAGTCCATGCCCGAGATTATACTTAAGTCATCGAGCTTTGCTACACCACCACCCTAGAGGAGCTTGAGCAGCAGCAGCTGTAGATCAAGGGGCGGCTCCACCGCCAACTCCTAAGGCCCAGTACCTAAGCCTCCAGCTCCCCAACGAAGGGCGGAGGATAGGACCATGAGAGACGCAATTCAGTTATTGACCAGATTAATGGCAAGGAAGGCTCGCAAGCATGGGCTAGGAGTTGATTATGCAAATAAACATGATAATTTAAGGGTTCGTGACTTCTTGACCTATAACCACCCAGATTGGGTCGAGGCCTGCGGAGAACCCACAGGAGTTTATCCGACAAGTGCAGCGTACATTGAGGATAGGGATTTTGAGACTGAGTCTGTTGAGTTGGCTTTGTATCTGCTGCGTGACATAGCCGTTAATTGGTGTGAATCCTAGGAGTTATCTAAGGGCGAGGGTTCTCCTCCAACAGTATGGGATGAGTGTGTGGAGGCCTTTCTTGGACACTTTCTACCTCCGGAGATGAGACGAGCCAGAGTTGATAGATTCTTATATTTAAGGCAAAATGGCAGGACTATTTCGGATTATAGTCTTGAGTTTGATTCATTGGCGATATATGCGCCCACTATTGTAACTGATATGATTGATAGACTACATTATTATGTGATGGGGATGGATTGTTATTTGGCTGATAACTATATGGCAATGGCTTCTCAGCTAGGTTTGGATATTGCTCGGGTACAGGCATATGTACAAGGGGTAGAGAATCGGCACAGAGGGCGTCAGCCAGATAGAGATCATGATAGAAGCCAGCATAAGAGAGCTAGATATGCTGGTTATTCGAGTGAGTTTTGAGGCGGACAGCCTCAGCAGTATAGTAGATATCCTTCTCAGTCAGTCCAAAGTACACCCCGACAGTTCACAAGTAGGAGATTCGATAGCACAAGGTATTCAGGAGTTGGTTAGAGCTCCAAGGTTTCATGTTCACAGATGAACAAGGGTTCGTGCCAGTCTAGGCCACATTTGCCTTGATGTTCTCATTATGGTAGGCCCCATCTTGGGGAATGCCATTTTGCTATAGGTGATTTGTTTACTTGTAGACATTAAGGCTATATTATGAGGTAGTTTCCATTCGGGGGTAGTCCAGGTGGTGCAGCTCAGCCTACTGGGTCAGTTGCTGGTTTATCTTCTTCTATGGCTATGTGCCCTATGGGACAAGGTATTCAGACACCAGCAGGTCATGGTAGAGGCCATGGTGGAGCTTCTAGTTCTAACGGTCCTTTAAACCATATATATGCCTTTGCTAGTAGACAAGACCAAGAGGAGTCACCAAATATAGTTACAAGTATATCATCTATTTTCTCTCGGGATGTATATGCATTGATAGATCCAGGCTCCAACTTATCATATATATCTCCCTTTATTGCTAATAGAATTGGGATAAAACCTGAACTGATAGAACCATTTGAGGTAGCTATATCGATAGGATATTCTATTATAGTCAAGCAAGTATATAGAGATTGTTCGATGATTATATATAGTCATCACACCAAGGCAAATTTGATAGGGTTAGATATGACAGAATTTGATGTTATTATGGGCATGGATTAATTAGCTTCTTGTTATGCTAATGTTGATTGTAGAGAAAAAGTAGTTTGGTTTTAATTCCTAGGGGAGTCAATTATAGAATGGCTAGGGAATACAGCATCACTGAGGGGTAAGTTCATTTCATACCTCAAGGCAAGGAAGATAGTTAGAAAGGGTTATATTTATCATCTGGTTCGTGTGCATGATTTGAAAGCAGAGGTACCGACTCTTCAGTTAGTTTTGGTGGTTAATCAATTTCCAAATGAACTTTTAGGTCTTCCTCTTGAGCGGGAGATAGAGTTCACTATAGATGTATTGCCAGATACTCAGCCTATATCTATTCCTCCCTATAGAATGGCACCTGTAGAGTTGAAGGAATTGAAAGACCAACTGAGAGACTTGTTAGAAAAAGTTTTCATTAGGCCCAGCATATCACCTTAGGGAGCACTCATACTATTCATGAGAAAGAAAGATAAGTCGCTGCGAATGTGTATTGATTATAGGCAGCTGAACAAGGTGACAATAAAGAATAGATATCCCCTCCCTAGGATTGATGATTTATTTGACCAGTTATAGGGTGCTAACTGTTTCTCGAAGATAGACCTACGGTCAGGCTATCATCAGGTATGGGTAAAGAAAGTAGATATCCTAAAGACTGCATTCAGGAACCGATACGGGCATTATGAGTTTAGGGTAATGTCTTTTGGGTTGACCAACGCTCCAACAGTGTTTATGGATCTAATGAATCGAGTGTTCAAGCCATTCCTACACCTATTCGTAATTATATTTATTGATGATATTCTGGTCTATTCATGATCAGAAGAGAAGCATGCAAACCATTTGAGGATAGTACTTGGGGTGCTCCAGCACCGAAAGTTGTACTCTAAGTTCTCTAAATGTGAATTCGGTTTGACTTCAGTAGCATTCTTGGGGCATATTATTAGAGTTGATGGTATTTGGGTAGATACACAGAAGATTGAGGCTGTCAAGACTTGGCCTAGACCTATGACACCTACTAAGGTATGTAGTTTTCTAGGTTTAGTAGGGTATTACAGGAGATTTGTGGAGAAGTTTGCTTCGATTTCAGCGCCTTTAATAAGGCTAACTCAGAAAGTAGTTAAGTTCCAGTAGACTGATGCTTGTGAACGAAGTTTCCAGTTGCTAAAGGGCAAGTTGACTACAGCTCAATTCTAACTCTTCCTAAGGGACCAGATGGCTATGTCATATATTGTGATGCTTCCGGTGTTAGGCTAGGTTGTGTATTTATTAAGCATGGAAAAGTTATGGCCTAGGCCTCTCGACAACTCAAAAAACATAAAAGAAACTATCCTACTCATGATCTAGAATTAGCAGTGGTGATCCATGCCTTGAAGATATGAAGGAACTATCTATATGGCATGCATGTTGATATTTATACGGATCACAAAAGCCTCAAGTATATCTTCAAACAAAAGGAGCTAAATTTGCAGTAGAGGGGGTGTCTAGAGTTGGTGAAAGACTATGATGTTGACATTCTATATAATCTAGGGAAGGCCAATATTGTAGCAGATGCAATCAGTCATAAATCTATGGGTAATTTGGTGGATGTACAACCAGAGCAGAAAGAGATGGTCCGTGTGATTTTTCAGTTAGCTAACCTTGGAGTCCGTTTGGCTGATTCTGATGATGGTGGAGTTTCTGTTTGAGGAGTTGTTGAATCCTCTATCATGGAAAAGGTAAAGCGACACCAGTACAAGGATACTATTCTGGCACAGTATAGGGATACAACCCTTCAAGAGGAGAAGACCCCATTTGAGATCACACCTGATGGAGTGCTAAGATATAGGGGTAGATTATGTGTGCCTGAGATTGTGGGTCTATGAAAATAGGTTATGGAATAGGCCCACTTTGCCTGTTATTCTATTCATCTAGGGTCAACAAAGATGTATCATCATTTTAGATGTTTATATTGGTGGAAGGGCCTGAAGAATGACATAGAAGAGTTCGTAGCCTAGTGATCGAGTTGTCAATAGGTTAAGATCGAGCATCAGAAGCCTGGTGGACTATTATAGGAGATGGAAATCCTGACTTGGAAATGGGAAGAAATTAATATAGACTTTATTATAGGCTTACCTCGTACTCCATGGAAGTATGATTCTATATGGGTTATTGTAGATAGGCTGACAAAATCAGCCCATTTTCTTTCAGTTAGGACTGCATATTTAGGTGAGGACTATGAGAGGTTATATATTAAGAAGATTATAAGACTTTATGGGGTTCCTATATCTATTATCTCAGATAGAGGAGCTCAATTTATAGCTAACTTCTAGAGATCGTTCCAGAAGGGGTTGATAACATAGGTTAATCTTAGTATAACATTTCATCCTCAAATTGACGGACAGGCTGAGCATACTATTCAGACACTAGAAGATATGTTGTGGGCCTATATTATTGACTTTAAAGGTTTCTAGGATGATCATTTGCTACTTATTGAGTTTTCTTACAATAATAGCTACCATTCTAGTATCCAAATGGCATCATACGAGGCTTTGTATGGCAGGAAGTGTAGGTCACCTATTGGTTGGTTTGATGTTGGTGAGACTAAACTAATAGGCCCAGATATGATTCAGCAAGCTATTGATAAAGTGAATCTCATTCAAGAGAGACTATTAGCAGCCCAGAGTCGACAGAAATTATATGTAGATAATCGATGTCGACCCTTAGAGTTTCATGTTGATGATTGGGTGTTCTTGAAGGTGTCACCCATGAAGGATGTAATGAGATTTAGCAAGAAAGGGAACTTAGCCCGAGGTACATTGGCCCTTATCAGATCAATTATAGGGTAGGCAAGGTTGCCTATGACTTGGACCTACCATCTGATTTGGAAGCAGTACATCCAGTCTTCCATGTATCGATGCTTTGCTTTGCAAATGTATAGGCGACCCTTCTAGAGTATTTTCCGTGGATGATATCCAACCGACAGAGGAGTTTTTGTATGGGGAGCAACCTATAACTATACTTGATCGTCAAGTGAGAAAGTTGTGTACTAAGGACGTGGATTCTGTTAAGGTATTGTGGTGAAATAATAATTGGGAAGAGATGACCAGGAAAACCAAAGAAGAGATGAAAAATAAATATCCTTACTTGTTTCCTATGCCTACAGATAATCTAAACTCCTAAATTGATTACATGGATTGTTAGGTGAAACTATATGTTATAGCAATAAAAGAGATTTCCCCGAAATCTTTATAAGATCTTATGAGATTTGTTTAACATTCGAGGAAGAATATTCTAAAGGGGGGAAAGATGTTATGCCCCATATTTTTGAATGTTGGAATATTTTACGCTAATCGAGATAAATTTAAGGATAAAATTATTTTGAGATATGAGATAGAGACTTTTAATTCCTAATTTTAATTAAATATATGAATTGCGTACAAATTTTAATTGATATAGAATATTAGTGAGAATTAGGGATTAATTAACCATGGTTATACTATTAAGTGGGATTAGTGATTAAACTAATACTAATTAAAGCATGGGTGTGCCAAGTAGACCCCACTATAGTATGGCCAAATCGAATTGGCCTATGCTATGAGTGGGGCACGTGTAACTCCAAAAGCTGTAGGTATGAGAGCTTACATTATGAATAATTAATTAGTCATTCATCCATTCTTCTTCAACATAGCATAGAGGTAAAGAGAGAGAGAAGCTCTCCTTCAAAATTGAATCATAGAAAGAGAAAGGGAGTTCGGTCATGGTTGGCTAAACTTGAAGCTTTTAGTTGTGATCCAAAGATAATTTTTCTAAGGTAATTCAACCATTTGAAGAGTCTATGGTAATATGAATTGGTCCTTGAGGGCAGTAAAAGTATTCATTAATTGAAGCTATCAATCTCAGCAAGTTAAAGAGCTAAGTTATTAAGGTAAGAGTTGATCATTTTATATAGATTTTAGGGTGAGTTTGGACATGTTGAGAGTATATAAATATGAATTGGATGTATGAAATTATGTATATTGATGTTGGTAAGTTGTTCAAGTCGTAGGGGGCTATTTTATGTGCAAATGGTGAACTGATTTTATTTATATTTTGATTTTTGTTGTTATGGATTTTATGGTGAGAATGAAGGTATTTAATGATGGAAGTTGAAGTTAAATTTATTTGTGGACTGTTGTAAGGATTATAGTGATAATAATGTAGTTTACTTACATATGAATAGGTAATATAGTTGTCGTGTGGCTGCTGTTATGTTTCACTAAAATTAGATGAAAAGATTGTATGAAATAATGTGTAAGAATCGTATGTGGTTTACTTGGTGTGTTCATAGGTATTCGCAAGATTTTCAAGCATCTTTTATATTGTTATTTAAGGGCTGTTTTGATATGTCATTGTATTTCTTGTTGGGCTTGGAAGATTAAGTGTGATTAAAGTTATATATGATGTTATTATATTGATTAGGCTGTTAGAAGATCGGTTCATTGAAAACGTTGAGACAATGGGTCATTAAAGATAATTTGAATATGTGGTAGTTGTATGTGGAATGTTATCGAATGTTCTGAATGTGGGGATGTTTAGAATGTTATGCGGGCTGTTTGGAGTATTCTCGAGTCTTGTCTTGAATAGTCTCGGATTAGTACTTGAATGTGTGGTTATTGATGTTGTCTCGGTTGTGATATAGCTGGTTTAAATATAAGGGAAACGTCATCTAAATTATCTAGAAAGGAGTTGCTAACATTGGAATATGTTTTGAATCTCCCCATAGCTTAACCATAGTTCTTGACGTCTTAATATAGGTTAAGACTTTGGGCAGCGTATACGTGTTGTGTTGCGAATAAATGCTAAAGGTATGTAAAGCTATCCTTTCTTTCTTTTGGCATGTCTTAAATATAAGTGATATATGATATAAGCTTTGAGATAATTCCATTCATAGGTTCCCAGTATGATGCATGATTCTCATTCACTTCGAGATATTAAAACTCTTAAAGTAGTTGAGCTACTACCCTTGAGTCTTCTATACGTTGGACAGTAGTTGGTATGTGAAAGTCCCTATTCTTAAAGACTCTATAATTATTAATGTCCTTAACTTTCATAAGTTGTTCGCATTATCGTGATGCGTGTCTACATTCTCTGGGCTTTATTTAATATAGTTCATAATGACATTCAAAGAGTACTAAACATGACTATCGCCTTTATACTGAAGTATTAATTAGCCTACTTATCTATTGAGTCTCAAATGATGATCTAAATGCATATGGTTACTCACTACTCTGCTCGTTCATATTGTCATTACATCTTTCAACAATCCTGGGGCAGGTATGCTATCATGCACAATTTTACTACATCATTCACCGAGTCCCATGATGGGCCGGGTATGGTAAACGTGTATACGACTTTATTCACCGAGTCCCTAACCATAGGGCTGGGTACGGTATATGTATATGATGATACGATAATATAGTGATACGATTATGGTACTGTGTCCCATAATGGGATGGGTACGGTATATGATAATGGTATGCATGATTTGTTTCATAATTCACAGGTACAGGGAGTTCTTGATTATCATACTTGTCTCCTGGACTCTCTACTTCAGTTATGATCTTTCTTACTTTATTTTATGTTTTATATACTCAGTACATTTTTTGTACTAGCCCTCTTCATTTGGGGGGAGGAGGGGATGCATTTCATGCCCGCAGGTACAGATACTCATTTCGGGGATCCGCTAGCTTAGGATTTCCATTTAGCTATTTTGGAGTGCTTTATTGTCTCGGAGCCTAGACTTTTGGTACAGATCATTTTGATGTATATATTTATTTATCCAGGGGTACGGCAGGGCCCTGTACCATCATATGCTACTGTTAATACTCTTAGAGTTCTGTAGACATATGTGTGGGTTGTATATAGATGTTGTCCAGCTATGCTAGTATGACATGTTTTGGGACGTTCCCATTCGTAGTGGCAGCCTTGTCGGCTTGAGTATATATATATAGTTCGACATTCCCACATGCTATGACAGCCTCATCGGCTTATGTACTTTGTTACCCGTCGATCGTTGTGACTCCTCAGGACATAGGTTACCTGATATATATATATATATATATGCGACAGTTTTGAGACTAGGTTTTGGGTCTTTATAGGTTCCATATTATGTGTAGTTGTGGATTGATCATATAGCTAACAGGTGTATATACGAGTGTCCATCTTGGGCACCAGTCACGGCCTACGGGGTTGAGTCGGGACATATTTCCCTTAAGCCATCAACATTGAAAACATATAATCAGCCTTGATAACGAAGAACACCATCTCCCACTTGAGAGAAAGCCTCAATGGATTTTTCAGAAACTGTTTTCTTCAACTAAACCAAAATCGTATCATTTTCTTTCTTTACCTTCACATCTAAAACAAGGGGAGATTCTGAACCATTCTAAACAACCATACCACCATCCTCTTAAACAACCAAGAGAAAACCGAAATGAGCTAGTCTATGGACATCACGAACTGACTCCTTCTTTTCTTCCTCAATATAGGCAATGCTATCCATGGACAGTCTACTAAAAGCATCGGCAATTACATTTGCCTTCCCCATAAGGTAGAGAACATATCATAATCCTTCAAAAACTCAAGTCATCTCCTTTATCGAAAGATCAAATCATTTTTCGTAAACAAATATTGCAAATTCTTATGATTGGTGAACACATCAATATGAACACCATAGAGATAGTGTCTCCAAATCTTCAAAGCAAATAAAACCGCCACTAACTCCATGTTATGAGTCGGCTAGTTCTTTTAATGAACCTTAAGTTGCCTAGAATCATAGGCTATCACCTTGTCATTTTGCACCAACACACAGGAAAGACCAATTCTCGAGGCATCACAATACACAACAAACCCATCAGATTCTTCTGATAAAGTCAAAATTGGGGCGGAAGTAAGTCGATCTTTCAACTCTTGAAAACTCTCTTCATATGTTTTGGACCATTGGAATTTCACATTCTATTGAGTCAAAGTAGTAAAAGGCGAAACAATAGAAGAAAAGTCTTCCACAAACCATCTATAATAACTGGCTAAGCCCTAGAAACTCCAAATATATGAAGGAGAAAGAGGTCTACGTAAATTCTTAACTGCCTCAGCCTTATCAACTTGATACCATCACCAGAGATAATATGGACATTGAATGCCACCTATCTCAACCAAAACTCACACTTTCTAAAGTTAGCAAATAATTAGCGATGCTTGAGAACCTTCAAGACAATCCTCAAATAATCGGCATGCTCATTCTCACTCGGAGAGTATATCAAAACATCATTAATGAACACAATGACAAATATATCTAAGCATTTCTTGATAATCCTGTTTATCAAATTCATAAAAGTTGTAGGAGCATTTGTTAGTCCAAAACACATAACCAAACTTCAAATTGACCATACCGAATTCTGAAGGTCACCTTCAAAATGTCTAACTCTCTTACTTGAAGTTGATGAAACCCGATCAAAGATCAATCTTTGAGAAATAAATTGCACCTTGAATTTGATCGATTAAGTCATTAATCCTTGGGATGTGATACTTATTCTTGATTATGACCTAGTTCAATTATCGATAATAAATACACATATGAAAAGAACAATCTTTATTTTGAATAAAGAGGACCGGAGCACCCCATGAAGAGACACTTGATCTAATGAAGCCCTGCTCTACAAGTCCTATAATTGATCCTTCAACTTTTTATGTTCCCCCGAAGTCACTCTATAAGGAGGGATAGAGATAGGCTAGGTATCGAGGAGAAGATCAATACCGAAGTATATTTCTCCTTTGGGAGGAATACCTAGAAGATCATTGAGAAACACTTCTAAAAACTCATTAACAATAGAAACTAACTCAAAAGTAGGAGCTTCGAAGTCTGTATCCCTAACTCATGCAAGATGATAGATATAGCCTTTAGAAATTATTTTCCAAGCTTTAAGGCACGAGATAAACTGACCCTTAACCATGGAATAACTACCCTTCCATTCTAGGACTCGGTCATTAGGAAGCTGAAACTTAACCACTCGGGTTCTAAAGTTAATCGAGGCATAACATGCATTGATCCAATACATACCAAGAATAACTTCAAAATCGATCATATCAAGCTCTACAAGATCAACTGAGGTGATTTTAAGATAAACTGAGATCGGGTAATTTCCATAGACCCGCTTAGCCAAAACTGAATCACCAATAGGAGTATAGACTAAAAAGGCTCTAACAAGATTTCGGTACTAACATCAAAATTCATAGCAAGATAAGGAGTAACAAAAGAAAGATTTTCTCCCAGATCTAAGATGGCGTGAATATCAAACTGAAAGAATCGTAATATACCGGTCACCACATTGGGAGAATCCTTCAACTCTTGTCGAGTCTAAAGAGTATAAAATTTGCTCTGGCCACCACCAGAACCTGATAAAGCACACTATTGTGCCAAATAACTTTATATAGTTATTTAGGTCTGAGGAAAACCACCTCCACCTCTATTAGCACCTGAGGGATAATCTCTCACTCTATGAACCATCCTACTATACTCATAACAATCATCAAAACCTATAAAATAATCTCCTCAATGTTCTTCCCATACTTCCTACATGAGGAGATAGTTTGACCACTCGGAAAACTCCTTTGAGGCTTAGGGTTAGACACCTTATCCTTGTTAAATTACAAAGCCAGACTACTCGAAGAATTCTGACCGAAAAACCTTGAATGAAATTGTGAACGGTCACCATTACCAGATCTCGAATATGGAATGTCAAAACTGTTGTTCCTTGCCCTCTTTGACTCTTTATCTTTCTCCTTAAGTTTTTCCTTCTAAATTTTCTCGACATGAGTCATCAACCTTGAGATTTCCAACTCTTTGATCAATATGGCAGTTCTATAATTTTTGACAACCAAATTCGAAACACCTGAAACAAACTTACTCATGCAAGCTTTAGAGTCGGCAATCATGAACAGATCATATTTGGACAATTGTATGAACTTCAAGGTATACTCCCTTGCACTCATATTACCTTGCTTTAGATTTATAAACTCTTGCATTTTAGCCTCCCTTAACTCAAGGTGAAAGAAACGATCAAGAAAGGCATCCTTAATTCTTCCCAATATAAGGAATTTGCATCCCTGGTCTTTTTTCTTTCCATTGATTGAACCAAATTTGGGACACACCCTTCAATTGATATAAGACCAAATCCGCCTTTACTAACACCCATGATATCGATGACCTTGTGAATGAATTTAATGAACTCTTAGAGATCTTAGTCCAACTTGGACCCATAAAATTTCAAAGGGTTTATCCTTGCAAAGTCATGCACCCTACTCGCAGTTGGCTTGGCCACCATAGCTTGGGAAAGAACTTGAAAAGATACCCTAAATTTGGCATAAGTCACTTGCTCGGCCAAGAGATCATTAGGAGCCTATGGAGCTCGTTGCTCTTCATCGACATTTCCATTTGCATCCCTTCTCTCGTAAACTCTTTGGGGAGGTATGATTCTGTAACGTAAAGACAAGAGTTATAAGGTAAACCTTATTGAGTTCAACTCTATCACATGACTCAAATGATGAAAGAAGTAAAGTTTTTCTAAATTCCCCATAGCCTCCAATTCATAAATGTGGTGCACTTCACACCCATGAACAAGACTCCACTTGCCGCGACATGTCAAACACCCTAGGACACTTGAACCTTATGATCTGATACCAAGTTTGTCATGACTCAAGCTAGACCCTAGACATGACATGACAATTAGTATCCCAAGGGACCCTAATCGAGCCTCGTAGCATGACATAAGATAAAATGAAATCAAGAGAAAACTTAAATGCAAAAGGTAAGTCTCAAAATGTAGAAATCTCGATAATAGAGAATTTAAAACAAAACATATGAAATGAACATAAGCATGCTAGTCTAATCTGACAATGCCTCTACTAACATAGATGAGGGCGTAGGAAAAATTCTAGCTCACCCAAAACGTAAGAAATAACATGAGTTTGAAAAAGAATACGACATAAGTTGTTTCTCTCTCGAAATATGAGGACTCACCAAAATAAGTAATTTCGAATGAAACATGTGCTAGCCATGAGAATGGGCAGAAGCATCATGACATATATTATGAAACAATATAGGCAAAAATATGCATTAGTACATAGAAGGTATTAAGTATGTGAGAAATATGCATGACATGAATAACAAATCATAGTAGACATAAACATGAAATGTATGACAAAAATCCTCTAAGGTAGACACTGTATCATTTCATCATGAGATATTTGTGGATCCACTAGCTAAGTCATTTAAGACAACCTACGGAAGCATGTAGTTTGGGACTAGAGGTTATTACTATAGACTACCTTACCAAGCCTCCACCTCAAGCCCTCTCAGTGCTAAGTTAAATTTGAACGGAATATATAAAGTCAATTATCAAAATATAACATTAGGAAGGGAAATGATTAGTTACCAATCCAAAACATAAAATCATATAAGAGTAACTCCTTTCAAATCATGATTTTATAACATTATTCATATAGATACTTACCTTTCTAAGAATCTAAATCATGATTTCTCTCATATTGTGAGAAAATATTTCATAACTCATTATACTTACTTGAAAACATCCTTGAAATATAATTCATCATTTTTATAGAAACATGCATAAATCCTTCATCAAAATAATGATCATAGTTCATAAATCATAATTAAAATTCAAAGCATAGTGCATGGGTTTATATGAAATAAATTATAAATTTTAGTCAAATCATGCATAATAAAGTGGAATAACATTAATTGAATCAAAATAAAAGGGACTCATGAGATTTGACATAAAATACTCATTAAATATGGTGAAATAGAACTTGAAAGATTGAGATCTTTTCAGACCAGGTGGATGAAAGGAAGCCATTGGTAAATTTCCTCATACCTTGAAAATCAAAGCCCTAAAAGAAAGATCTAGCATTGGAGACTTGAACTTGACCTTGAAACCTAGATTTTGTTCCTTGAGCTTGAGAGAGAATTGGAGAAGATGAGTTGAGAGACTTTGAGAATTTGAGTGAATAAGAGGGAATGGGTTAGTATTTAAGGGTTAAAATGGTTATAGGGTTTGTTATAGGTCCAAAATGATGTAGTTTAGCAGTTAAAAGAATGGGAAAGGTCGAAAATACTCTTTACTTTAAACTACAATATATGACCTACGGTCTATAGGTCCTCCTACAAAGTGTCAAAGTCCCTTCATAGAGCCCATGTCCAAAAACTAAGGTCATTGGAATTGCTCTTAAATCCTACGATCCTTACCCTATGAGTTGTAAATAGTCCTATGAGTCATAGAATCTTCCATAAGAGGCTTGTCCCAAAAACAGTACCTACTGGAAATGGTCCTCACTCCTACAACCCAAGTCTATGGTTCGTAGAAAGATTTATGGATCGTCAAATCCCTTCGTCCTACCAAATCCAAATTCAAACTTATCTGAATCTCCTCCTACGAACCATTCTACGGCTCATAGTTCCTTCTATGGACCATGTTATTAGTTTGTAGGTGAAGTTTTGAAACTCTATAATTAACTAACCATCAGGACCCTTCCTACGAGTCCCCTCTATGGACTGTAAACTCCCTCGTAACTAACATCTGAGATTTCAAATTTTTCCGAAGTGTCAGGCTTATTGTACGACTTCCTCCTACGGTTTGTAGGTCCATGTACTGGCCATAGATTGGCTCATTCAAACTGGCACCAATAATATTTTTGCAACTTTTCCTTTACTTTTTGACTTTCCAACTTCCAGGGTATTACATCTAGAGACAAACTTCCTCTTCTTTGATCTCATGTCTAGAACCATCTCCGGAGCAAATCAGGATATCTGAATGAACATAAGATTGAACTCATTCATTGTCAAGCCCTCCTATTTTAGATTCACAAACTCTTCACCTTCGCTCCCTTATCTGTTGGTGAAACAAGTGATACAAGAATGCTTCCTTGAATTCATCATAAACTACTGGCTCAGCATCCTCACCAAGACTCTCCTCCCATTGACTGTACCAGACAGTGGCTACATCCTTTACTAAAAGAAACAAGTTCAACTCTTTTGATCTTAGTATCATGCTTAGCCTTTATGATTTTCCACATCTCATCAATAAATTCGAGGAATCCTTCTCTACCTTAGACCTAGTGAACATACGTGGATTAATCCTTAAGAAATCCCTAATCCTAGTCACAGCCAATGACTCTTGATAATTGGAGCTAGTTACTAGAGTGCCCTGACAGCCTGACTAGGCAGCCATCAATTGAGTGAGCATCGCAATAGCTCCCTAAACTCTGCCTAAGAGGTGGGGGAAAGCTGAGTAATAGATGCTTGTAGAACCCCTATAGTGTTAGCAGGGACCTCCTGAATTCCATTATTATTTCCTTGATCGGCTACATGAGCTCCATTCCTTGTCTGCATCCTTCAAGGTAGAGAAATAATAGTAGTTAGGAGTGACAATTCCTAATGTCTTATATGATCCCCATTATAGATGTAGTGCTCTTCACATCGATAAGGAGGACTCTACTAGATACGACTTCATAGATATCCTAGAATACTTGAACAGTGTGCTCTGATACAAAGGTTGTAATTATCATGAACCAATTACTCAAGTCATAATGGCGCCTACTAAACCCACCGATAGACAAGCCAATCCATATCCCAAAACTACGTGTAGTGGGATGTAAGGGCAGAAAACTAACATCAACATACAATAATAAGATAAATAACATGAATCACAGATGAAGAAGTAGAAGCAAACCAAAAGTATATACAAATAAAATATCACTCCTAGATTTTGGAAGTCACATGTACAAAGCTATTAACAAAATGAGTACAAGTTCCAAAAGTGGTCTACAAAAACAAGACTGTCTCAAAGAGTAAAAGACAAGTTAATATTTAAACAGAAGGAAATGGGTAAATCTAGGACACTGTGTCCTCACCCTCGCCAATGAATTTGACTGCAGCAGGCTCGATATCAATACAGGTAGCTGGTGCTCGGACCTGCATCACAAAAATAGATGCATAGTGTAGTATGAGTACCAAAATAGAAGATATCCAATAGGCATCATAGGCCGACTGAGCAAGAAAAGAAAAAGAAATATGAAATACGAGAATCTAAAACACCTCAAGAAATAAGAATAAAAAATCAAATAGCTATGCATATGAGTATACTAACATACAAAGAAAAAGAGAATAACAAAAATCCAACTGGCACCCATAAACTCGATGGGTACACTCCTGCACAAGCTAAAATAAAAACCCGAGCAGACTCCCATAAGCCCGATAGGATCAAGGAAGAGTTTGAAATAAACTACGAGAATCCCATAAAGTTTCCAAGATTTCCACAACTTTCTGCAAACTTAAACCGAACCAATCTGTATGCCTGAAGCTTCATCCAGAGCTGATAGGAGTCAAGGATATGAATAGAAATGAATATGAAGGAATCAAGGACTTGGACCGAGATTTGGAATAATCGAGGACTAAAACAAAGACTAAGGATAATTATGGACTTAAACCATGTGTAATGTGACCAAGGACTTTAACCAAGGTGTATATATAGCTATGGACTTAAACAAAGATGCAAGGAGCGGTGGACTTAAACCACGACTGCAAATTGTGGTGGACTTGAAACATTATTGAAAAAGGCCAAGGACTTGAATCGAGGCTATAATAACAAGGCATGGACTTGAACCATGTTCGGTGGACTGAATTAGGGACTTTAACCATGAATAGAGACGAATCGCTTAGAATAGGATCAGCGGCCAACCGAGCATCATTGGAGTACCCTCAACCAAGTGCCATCAATAAATCACTCCAGCCAAAACCATATTCTACCAGAAATGACGAGTAGCTTCCAAAACCAAGAACTAGGTATACTAGAAGTGACAAAAATATGGAGATTATGGATATATGGTTCAAATAGCGGTGTTACTGCCTAGCCAAGGTCCAAACTATTAGACTCAAGAATGTTACATTAGTCTACAGGGAGCTAAGCAATCCAAAGTGATGTTAGAGAGATTCCAAAGGCTAACAGCTCTGAAGTTATATGAGTCTAGGGAAAACACTAGTCTAAGCCTAGACTAAGGCCAAACATGCTTTCAACGATAAACACAAGTCATTCAAGGGAACACCATAAAGTATGAACGATCAATAATAACAACTGACATTCTTCAACAACCCAAAAAATCCTGAAATATAGCCTAAGGCATGGATTCTAGGAATATAACATGACCAACCACTCAACCCCAAATTTATACAAATAAATACACAATTACTTAATCATACTTAGTCTAAGGAGAGGGAAGTCGTATCCTTCCTATAGGCCAACCACGCGCGCTCCAAATTACATTGCCTGAGCTTTTCCCTTCCATATGGCCTCAGAACGCTACCAAACTATCAAAAAAAGAATTAGAACGACAATATCATTATTTTGACACTAGAATTATAAAAAGCAGAGATGGACCAATTGCGGAGTCAAAAATGGGTGGGACCTTGTTTAGATATTCTAGAATTGACTCCATGAAAAATTCCTAAATACCTCCCCAAACTTGTGTTCCAAAATGGAATACAAATTGGGGCTCAAAAAAGTCCAAAACATCACATGCAATAAAATATATTTTTAAGCTTAAATAAAAATAATTGCCGTAGATATTACTATGAATGTGAAGGGTAAAAATTCCCTACACCAGCAGCTGCTGCAACATGGAGATTTGGCATGTCCAAATCTTCGACAGGGTGCTTGGGATTTGTTCGCAATCCTGTGCGTGCAAATCAGATATGCTACCCCACCAAATTTGGCATTCCAAATCCAATGACATAGTTAAAATTTCTATACAAGGTCATTTTCATGAAAAGTGGATCCCACACCCAAATACAATTTTTTGCCAAATTCAACAACAGGCCTCGAGATAAGATTGGAAGCCTCGAGAAGCACACGAAGGGTCATTCTAGAAAAAAACTTGATATTTCAGAGCTAATTGGGCTGATGGAATTTTCATTTGAGTGCATTTTCCAAGAATGTTGACCAAAATCAAACTTACGCCAAATTTTGAAGGCCAAAATGTCAAATGGTCCAAACTCGCACCAAAAGCTTCGAAACTCATGCCGACCATGATACTAGTCTAATTTGGCCATTCCGGAGCTAATAGAACTTTTAGAATTCCATTTTGAGGCCATTTACCTAAAGTTATGATCAAAATCAACTTTTCAAGTTTTAGAAGCTCTAAAATAGAGAAATATGACTAAAACCCAAACGAACAACCATACAACTGAACAGTCAGTGCTAGCAAGTCATAAATGACTTGAGGTCGCTAAGGAACGCTCTAAATGAAAAAATTAATGCATTAATTCAAAAATGACTTGTGGATCATTTCAACATCCACTACTAATTAAAAGAACTTTCATCTGCAAAAGTAAGAGTCAAGAAGTAACTTAAGCTCAAATAAGTTGGGGAACTGCTCCCGCATCTCTTGCTCGGTCTCCTAGCTAGCCTCCTTGACTAGATGATGTCTTTAATGAACCTTAACCACAGGAATGGATATGGATCACAACGGCCTTATATTTCTGTCTAAGATGTTAACTGGCTCCTCAATATAGGTCAGACGATCATCCAACTCTACCGCATCATACTAGAGCACATGAGAGTCATCTGGAACATATCAAAGAAATATCGAATCATGGAAAATAGGATGAATCGTTGAGAATGATGGAGGCAAGGCTAACTCATATACAACATCGCCAACTGTCCTCAAAATCTCAAAAAGCCCAATATACCTAGGGCTAAGCTTTCCCCTCCTCCCAAATCTCATCATGCCTTCATGGGCAATACTCGGAGGAAAACCTTGTCACCAACGGCAAGTCTCAATGACCGACGCCTACGATCTTTATAACTATGGTGTCTATTCTGAGCTATCCTAAGCCTATACTGAATCACCCCTACATGATCTAAGGCCTCCTGCACAAGTCTGTACCACGCAACTTAGGCTCCGTAGAGTGGAACCAACCAACTAAAGAGAGACAATACTGTTACACCCCACCCTTTTTAAACTCAGAATGTTTCATAAGTTCCTTGGACATTACCATATGAACCGGATATGCTACGACACTATCAAATGACTCCAACGAAGGGAGGATGTGATACCCCGTAGTAGAGAAGGTTGGAAGGGGAATCATATAAGAATCTAGAAGGAATAGGAGGCCAAGTAACGAGTCGTAGGACTCGACTTATCTACGTAAGCTACTAATTTAGAAATCTTACATACATGAGTTACTTGATTACATACCAAGCTTACGTAGAAAAGGTTTCATAGGCTCTTAAAGTAAAACGAGATTACGAACCTACGAGAGGGAGCAAAAACTAGTTTCCGAACTTACGAAAGTGAAGCAAGAAGGTGACAAGCAGGCAGGTGACTCACCTACTTGGGATGGACCCCACGCTGCCACGTGGCAGCCCCTAACTGGTTGCATAGATATGGTGGACCAATCACGGCTGGACACGTGTCACCCTAGGGGGATGACACGTGTCACCCCCATAGCCACCCTATATATATATGTGTATTGTGACTAATTATTTCATTCCTAGCCAGAAAATCAGTCCAAAACATGTAGAGAAAACGTGAAAAATGAAGAAGGGAAAGGCAGCCATGTCTGGAAGAATTTAAGGGTAAGTTCTTCAATTTTCTTCCGTGAATTAATTATATACGGTGTACCTTAAGTATGTGGATACGTATATATGTATTTTAAGACCTTCATGGAAGTAAAACTCCAGCTTTTCAATTGGAATTTGGAAGAGAAAATAAGAGAAAGTCGAAGGAGAAAATGTTAAGAATTAATTAACCAACCCGTTTTTTGGAAGGGACAATGGTTAGTAATATTGGTATAACTTCTTTTGTACAGATTCGTTTCGAGTGATTTAATATTTTTTGGAAAGGTATTTCGTGGTTCTATAACTTTTATTCAGACTCCAAAATCCAGTTCTACTTTTATTAGCTTCAAAAGTGGTGATGAAGTGTAGAGGAGGTACTGCTCAAATTTGGTTTTGGAAATTCTACACGGACAGCTGTAAGTATTTTGGTCATATCTCTTTGAAAATAATTGATGTAGGGATGATTCGAAATTGTTTGCGACCCTAAGACATATGTATATAACTTTCATGAAGGGCGTAAATCCTGTTTCCCTCCATTACCCCTTCGAAACGAAGCGACAAGGTGAAACAGTAAACTGTCCAGATTTCACATTTTGGATAGTTTTGGCGAGTTTGACAAGTTTAACGTAAGGTAAGGTTTCTTCTTTAAATTTGAGCTTTATGTGTTCTGATGGAGCATGTTACACGCCCTATTGGTGGCTGGAAATATGAAAATGGCTTAGAAATACTTGGCGTTCGGAATAAACTAATTTGTAGTCGTTATAGTTGAATTGTTGTCGAAACAAAGTGTTGTTCTTGTGAGTTGCTCTGCAGGGGTGTGGCTTGTTGTTGCAGGGCCTAAATATGTCCTAATGTGGGTTAGGGTTCTGCTGGTAGAAGCCACATGACCCCTCATTATGTATAATTAAAGGCGTCACAAAATAAAGGCTAGACGCCCTATTGAGATATCGTATTTTTGGAATAAGTCGTTTGGAGTGTATGTTGTATATTGTTGGTATGAATTGCTGCAGGTTGTTGTTGTTGGTTGGCTGTAGGTCTTAGGGACCTAATTGGAAATTTGGATAGGGCACATTATAGGGGAGGTGCTGCCCAATTTTCGTTAACGCCTTAACAAACTAAAGGACTAGTCGAGGAAACAACTAAGGCAATAGATTCCATTAACATTAAGGCGTAATCCAAGATGCTGGAAAGTTAAGAGTAGTTGATATTCGTATTACTTTCATATTGAATAGGTTCGGAAGACGACGAGACGAGCAGGATAAAGGGTAACTCCTAAAAGGTATGTAAAGCTTTCTTGTGGCATGTTTTGGTATAAGCACGTACAATTATCTTTCTTTCCTTTTGGAAAGTTTTAGCCTTAAGTGAAGTGTGTGTGGAATGTGGGGATAATTCCATTCCCAAAACTCCAAGTATGCCTCATAACTCATATCCACTGCTTAGTATTGGAATTTCTGCAAGAATTGAGTATTGCCTAGTAAGGCTTCTATGTGTTAAACACTAGTATTTGGAAAGCTATCTCTCATTTCCTTTGATACATGTTTGGTACGAAAGTGAGATTATGATGCCATAATGATTCACCGAGCCCCATGATGGGCCGGGTATGAAATATGTGTATGCAGATCCCATAAAGAAAAGTACAGACCATATATAGTTTATTCTCTTTCTTCTTCTGGCATGTCTTAGTTGTAGGTTAAACATCATATGAGTTCCGGCGTAACTCCATTCTTAGTATCTCTTATTTACGTCTGAATATCGAACTTTTATAATAATCGAACTATTTCCCTGGAAACTTTTATATGTTAAAAAGGTAATAAATGTACAGGCTCCAAGTCTTACAGACTATATGTTAACAAATGTTTCTGGTTCCATAAGCGATTTGGCTTTACTTTAGTACATGTCTAGGAGTCTCGAGATTATAATTAAGACAGCCCATAATGGCATTTAGAGGACACTCGAGATGACTACACCGCTACTCGGGTTCTCAAATAAAAGCTTAACTTTCTTATTCTGTCGAGTCTCTGATAATGATTTAAATTGCATATAGTTACTCACTACTCTACTCGTGTATATTGTAACACTTCTTTCCCTGAGTCCCGGGCCAGGATATGTTCTCGTGCACAGTTCACTGCATTATTCACCGAGTCCCTCAATAGAGGGCCAGGATACGTGTATAAATATATGATGATGTGTTGTAATAAGGTGGTGATGGCACTGGGGCCATGATGGTTTTACAGAGATGATTTTACAGAGATGATTCACCGGACCCCCGAAAGGGCCGGCTATATGATATGACTCGAACATGCATGTTTTTATAATTCATAAAGTACAGGTACAGGTTTCTGAATTGATATCTTATCCCCTGATTCTCTATCTCAGATATGTTTCCAGTTGGTTTATATTATGTTTTACATACTCAGTACACATATCGTACTGACCCCCTTTCTCGGGGGGCTGCGTTCATGCCCGCAGGTACAGATACAGATTTTGGGAGTCCGTCAGCTTAGGATTCCATGCAGCTCAGCTGGAAGAGGCTTCATTGTATCGGAGCCTAGTTTTTGATACTGTCCACGGATGTATAGAAATTGTTTTATCCATTCAGGGGTACGGCGGGGGCCCTGTCCCGCCATATGTTGTCATTTATATGTTTAGAGGTCTGCAGACATGTATATGTGGGTTGTGTATGTCAGTTTGATTAAGCTGGGTCTACATGATATATGATATATATATTATTATGTTATGGCAGCCTTGTCGGCTTGCGTGCCCTATCATGTTGTGATACAAACGAAAAGGGCTACAGTTTATGAAAATGTTATCGCCAGTGGGGCTCTATTACATGATATTGTCTTATTTACGATTCAATGTGACCTCAGCTAATAGATATATGTACGGGGGGTCCAGGTCGGACCCCAGTCGTGGCCTACGGGGTTGGGTCGTGACAGAAGTGGTATCAGAGCAGTTCGTCCTCGGAGTGTCTGCAGACCGTGTCTAATAGAGTCTTGGTTATCGATGTGTTGCGCACCATATCTATAAACAGGAAGCTATAGGACATTTAGGATGTTACCTTTCTTCTACATCTGAGATCGTGTTTTAGATCTGAGTCATAGGAAAAAAATTTCTTATACTAACCTTGGATCTTAACAGAAGGATGACACCAACAAAAGAGAGTAATTGATGACATGGAAAGTTACAAAGCACGCAGGTAAGTAAAGTGAAGGCACGGAAGATATCCGTTTGGTAAGGTAGTGAAGTATTATTTAAAATGTAAAGCTGAAACCTGAAGGGAAAGCAGTCAGGAAGTGCAATAGTTGCAGTTTGAAGTTGGACATATGAGGTAAGTCTAATATTTTTATATTATTGTTGACGTTGAAAGCCCTGTGTGGCTGCGGAAAAAAAAATGACATTGAAAGCCCTGTGCGGCTGTGATATGACATGTAAATATATATGCTGGCCCTGTGAGGCATTGTTGGTATTTTCTGCATGCAGGTTTTGAGATAAGTAAGAAATGTAGAGGAAACTCTGCCGAAATTTTCCCAGAACAAGAAAAAGGAAGTAAAGCATAGATTTTTGAGATGCCCGAGAAATTGATATCAAGTACCCTTATTATGTTTAATTAAAACTATAAGAGGTACTCTTCATGTCGTCAATAAGGGATACTTTTCTTACTCGAGGAAATTATTTTGAAGAAACAAAAGTCTGTCTGAGCAGTACAGTTCAGACCGTAGTATCTCCAACCGTAATTGTGTTGTAAAAAAAAAAACGAGGCTCAGGATGAAGGATAAGATGTCACGCGAACGAGTATCACTCTTTTTGGGGAAAAAATACCAAACCTCCAATTCCTAATTGTAAATCAGATGAGTTGTTTATAGCTTGAGGATAAACTCAGAAGGAGACCAGGTAGGTCAAGTATTAGGAGAAGTACTGTGATGTTTAAGAGGTTCTGATTTCTTCCAACAATAGTTGGAAAATGATGTACGATAATAGTTTATAATTTGCTACCGATTAATTGGGGAAAGAACTTCTAATAAAAGCACCTCAAAGAGATGTCAGAAACCAAATATATATACGAGTTAAAAGGGGGATAGGTAAGTATGAACTGAACAGTGTGATACGAGTATGCAGGGATAAATTGGAACCACTAGTAAGATGCACTTCGTACGCGTTGCCTAAGTTAAAGGCCTGCATTGAGAACGGAGTAAGAGCATGGGGCTTAAGATACAAAGAAATGACGCGTATACACAACGTCGCCCCAAAAATAGTGGAACCCTCAAGGGACGAGGATGGCAAACTTAAGGAATAATTGGCACAATTTGTATTCGTCCCAAGAAACAAAGGATATAGGTTGGGACAAAGCCACTGCTTCAAGAAAACTTGGAATAGTTATCGTCAGAATAATAGTACTGCCTAATTGAAATTGAACGACTATAAGTACAAACAAATGAAAGTACGAGTACCCTCTAAAGGGGGGAAGGTAATGAGAAAATGGCAAAGGTAGGAGAAGGCAATTGATATAGCAATAAATGTGAGATAGACGTCTAAACTTCGATAAGATATCTTGTTAAACCAAGTTGGAAAGGTCCGGAAGTTACCAATAATTGGATGGAAGCCGGAATGCTACATAAGGTAGCGTTAAGAAGTTTGTGAGGAGACCCTAAACAACATAACACTAGAAGGCAACTGCATATAAAAACAGAAGAATGTACCAATGAAAGGATATTGAATAATTCAACAGACACTACAAAGGATAACGACAGTATGCTAGACCAAAAGGCAAAATGTTGGTTATAGAGTTATTCGCAAATGATATTGCGATAGATAAATAACCAAAGAAAAAGGAATAGAAAGCCTCCGGTGGTAGAAAATAAGGAGAACATAAAGTGAATAAAGGATCGTGGAGCTAAAGGTGTACGCCGATACTAGATGCAAGATAACAGACGAAAAGACGGGGCAAAACATAAAGACTCGCGAGACAACGCTGAGGTAAATCTGGAGCTAAGTTGAGTGCCCGCACCTCGTGGAAAAGGTTATAATGAAACGTGACATGAAGACTTCCCATGGAGGTCACCCATCTCAATATTACTCTCGCCCCAGCACGCTTAACTTCGAAATTCTGATGGAACTTAATGCGTAAGTACTGGTATGATCACACGAGATGGAAGAATCTGAACTAGCAACGGAGAAACGCTATGAGATTATGTACCCAGGGTATTATAAGATACGTTAAGGAAACTGTAACAAGGTCTTAAGAAAAACAATAAGGATTAGCTATTTGCTAACTGACGACGCACTTGAATGCCACATTTCTTCAACATAGAACCAGTTAACGAGTGGAAAACCACAGAATAACTATATAGGCCAGTTAAAGTGCTAAAGAAAGTCGAGAAAAACTATACGAAGCTAAGGATTCCCAAATTATCAACGTCACTATGCACCTATTCTAAACTTTTCAAGAGTAGGGTGCTATGCGGGTTATTGCGAGAAGGCTAACGAATCAACCCCTTTGCTTCCAAGCAAGACCACCTATGCAACTGGAACTAGGTGAAGCTATATGACAAGGAAGTAGTAAGATTCCGTGAAGTTCCCCAACTAATATCTCAGATAGAGGAACTTCAAATATGGTGAACGTTTGGACCTCGGTCTAAGAAGAGGTCGAGAGCACAGACAAACCTTCATACCGCATTTACCTCGGGCTTCTGAATAGACTGAGCATACTATCAACTGCTAAAAAATATATTGCGAGCTTATGAGGTTGGCTTAAGTGTAGCTAGGACTATCGTCCATCAATTATTAGGTTTGCCTACGAGAAGGGCTACCATTACAGTATCCAAATGACCCCCTACAAGATGTTGTAAGGAAGCGCCTATAGGTCCCCCTGATTGGAAAAAGACTAAGCTGGTAGGCCAAACAGGATTAAGCAAACTATTGACTAAAAGCCCAGAGTCGGCAGAAATGATATACAGATAATCGACATCAACATTCAAAGTTCAAATGGATGATTGGATGTTCATAACGGAGTCACCCAGAAAAGGGGACTTAACCCAAAATATGTTAGAAGGTATCAAGTTACTCATAAGGTGGGCAATGTGGCTGGTAAGTTGAGCTTACCACTTGATTTGGAGACCATACACCCAGCCTATCAGATATAGATATTTTGCGAATGTACTAGCGATCCACCCATAGTATGTTTTATAAATGATGTCCATGAGATGGGAGAGTTATCCTATGAGGAGAAACTTATTGCCATCTTCGATTGGCAAATTAGAAGGTTGCGAACTGAAGACGTGCCTTCCGTCAAGGTATTGTGGCAAAATCAAAACTAGAAAAGGGGATGATCTAAGAAATTAAAAAGAGGACATAAAACACCAGGTCAACAGGTAACCCCAACTCCTGAAACTCGTATACTAAGTACTTCGATGGAAATATGTGTAAGGAAATAGAAACGAATCCCCCGATGGTCTATATAAGTTCTAAGGGAAGTTTTGTTTAACATTCGGGGACGAATGTTCTAAAGGGGGGAAGGATGTTACACCCCACCCTTTTTAAACTCAGAATGTTTCATAAGTTCCTTGGACATTACCATATGAACCGGATATGCTACGACACTATCAAATGACTCCAACGAAGGGAGGATGTGATACCCCGTAGTAGAGAAGGTTGGAAGGGGAATCATATAAGAATCTGGAAGGAATAGGAGGCCAAGTAACGAGTCGTAGGACTCGACTTATCTACGTAAGCTACTAATTTAGAAATCTTACATACATGAGTTACTTGATTACATACCAAGCTTACGTAGAAAGGGTTTCATAGGCTCTTAAAGTGAAACGAGATTACGAACCTACGAGAGGGAGCAAAAACTAGTTTCCGAACTTACGAAAGTGAAGCAAGCAGGTGACAAGCAGGCAGGTGACTCACCTACTTGGGATGGACCCCACGCTGCCACGTGGCAGCCCCTAACTGGTTGCATAGATATGGTGGACCAATCACGGATGGACACGTGTCACCCTAGGGGGATGACACGTGTCACCCCCATAGCCACCCTATATATATATGTGTATTGTGACTAATTATTTCATTCCTAGCCAGAAAATCAGTCCAAAACATGTAGAGAAAACGTGAAAAATGAAGAAGGGAAAGGCAGCCATGTCTGGAAGAATTTAAGGGTAAGTTCTTCAATTTTCTTCCGTGAATTAATTATATACGGTGTACCTTAAGTATGTGGATACGTATATATGTATTTTAAGACCTTCATGGAAGTAAAACTCCAGCTTTTCAATTGGAATTTGGAAGAGAAAATAAGAGAAAGTCGAAGGAGAAAATGTTAAGAATTAATTAACCAACCCGTTTTTGGAAGGGACAGTGGTTAGTAATATTGGTATAACTTCTTTTGTACAGATTCGTTTCGAGTGATTTAATATGTTTTGGAAAGGTATTTCGTGGTTCTATAACTTTTATTCAGACTCCAAAATCCAGTTCTACTTTTATTAGCTTCAAAAGTGGTGATGAAGTGTAGAGGAGGTACTGCTCAAATTTGGTTTTGGAAATTCTACACGGACAGCTGTAAGTATTTTGGTCATATCTTTTTGAAAATAATTGATGTAGGGATGATTCGAAATTGTTTGCGACCCTAAGACATATGTCTATAACTTTCATGAAGGGCGTAAATCCTGTTTCCCTCCATTACCCCTTCGAAACGAAGCGACAAGGTGAAACAGTAAACTGTCCAGATTTCACATTTTGGATAGTTTTGGCGAGTTTGACAAGTTTAACGTAAGGTAAGGTTTCTTCTTTAAATTTGAGCTTTATGTGTTCTGATGGAGCATGTTACACGCCCTATTGGTGGCTGGAAATATGAAAATGGCTTAGAAATACTTGGCGTTCGGAATAAACTAATTTGTAGTCGTTATAGTTGAATTGTTGTCGAAACAAAGTGTTGTTCTTGTGAGTTGCTCTGCAGGGGTGTGGCTTGTTGTTGCAGGGCCTAAATATGTCCTAATGTGGGTTAGGGTGCTGCTGGTAGAAGCCACATGACCCCTCATTATGTATAATTAAAGGCGTCACAAAATAAAGGCTAGACGCCCTATTGAGATATCGTATTTTTGGAATAAGTCGTTTGGAGTGTATGTTGTATATTGTTGGTATGAATTGCTGCAGGTTGTTGTTGTTGGTTGGCTGTAGGTCTTAGGGACCTAATTGGAAATTTGGATAGGGCACATTATAGGGGAGGTGCTGCCCAATTTTCGTTAACGCCTTAACAAACTAAAGGACTAGTCGAGGAAACAACTAAGGCAATAGATTCCATTAACATTAAGGCGTAATCCAAGATGCTGGAAAGTTAAGAGTAGTTGATATTCGTATTACTTTCATATTGAATAGGTTCGGAAGACGACGAGACGAGCAGGATAAAGGGTAACTCCTAAAAGGTATGTAAAGCTTTCTTGTGGCATGTTTTGGTATAAGCACGTACAATTATCTTTCTTTCCTTTTGGAAAGTTTTAGCCTTAAGTGAAGTGTGTGTGGAATGTGGGGATAATTCCATTCCCAAAACTCCAAGTATGCCTCATAACTCATATCCACTGCTTAGTATTGGAATTTCTGCAAGAATTGAGTATTGCCTAGTAAGGCTTCTATGTGTTAAACACTAGTATTTGGAAAGCTATCTCTCATTTCCTTTGATACATGTTTGGTACGAAAGTGAGATTATGATGCCATAATGATTCACCGAGCCCCATGATGGGCCGGGTATGAAATATGTGTATGCAGATCCCATAAAGAAAAGTACAGACCATATATAGTTTATTCTCTTTCTTCTTCTGGCATGTCTTAGTTGTAGGTTAAACATCATATGAGTTCCGGCGTAACTCCATTCTTAGTATCTCTTATTTACGTCTGAATATCGAACTTTTATAATAATCGAACTATTTCCCTGGAAACTTTTATATGTTAAAAAGGTAATAAATGTACAGGCTCCAAGTCTTACAGACTATATGTTAACAAATGTTTCTGGTTCCATAAGCGATTTGGCTTTACTTTAGTACATGTCTAGGAGTCTCGAGATTATAATTAAGACAGCCCATAATGGCATTTAGAGGACACTCGAGATGACTACACCGCTACTCGGGTTCTCAAATAAAAGCTTAACTTTCTTATTCTGTCGAGTCTCTGATAATGATTTAAATTGCATATAGTTACTCACTACTCTACTCGTGTATATTGTAACACTTCTTTCCCTGAGTCCCGGGCCAGGATATGTTCTCGTGCACAGTTCACTGCATTATTCACTGAGTCCCTCAATAGAGGGCCAGGATACGTGTATAAATATATGATGATGTGTTGTAATAAGGTGGTGATGGCACTGGGGCCATGATGGTTTTACAGAGATGATTTTACAGAGATGATTCACCGGACCCCCGAAAGGGCCGGCTATATGATATGACTCGAACATGCATGTTTTTATAATTCATAAAGTACAGGTACAGGTTTCTGAATTGATATCTTATCCCCTGATTCTCTATCTCAGATATGTTTCCAGTTGGTTTATATTATGTTTTACATACTCAGTACACATATCGTACTGACCCTCTTTCTCGGGGGGCTGCGTTCATGCCCGCAGGTACAGATACAGATTTTGGGAGTCCGTCAGCGTAGGATTCCATGCAGCTCAGCTGGAAGAGGCTTCATTGTATCGGAGCCTAGTTTTTGATACTGTCAACGGATGTATAGAAATTGTTTTATCCATTCAGGGGTACGGCGGGGGCCCTGTCCCGCCATATATTGTCATTTATATGTTTAGAGGTCTGCAGACATGTATATGTGGGTTGTGTATGTCAGTTTGATTAAGCTGGGTCTACATGATATATGATATATATATTATTATGTTATGGCAGCCTTGTCGGCTTGCGTGCCTTGTCATGTTGTGATACAAACGAAAAGGGCTACAGTTTATGAAAATGTTATCGCCAGTGGGGCTCTATTACATGATATTGTCTTATTTACGATTCAATGTGACCTCAGCTAATAGATATATGTACGGGGGGTCCAGGTCGGACCCCAGTCGCGGCCTACGGGGTTTGGTCGTGACAAAAGTGGTATCAGAGCAGTTCGTCCTCGGAGTGTCTGCAGACCGTGTCTAATAGAGTCTTGGTTATCGATGTGTTGCGCGCCATATCTATAAACAGGAAGCTATAGGACATTTAGGATGTTACCTTTCTTCTACATCTGAGATCGTGCTTTAGATCTGAGTCATAGGAAAAAAATTTCTTATACTAACCTTGGATCTTAACAGAAGGATGACACCAACAAAAGAGAGTAATTGATGACATGGAAAGTTACAAAGCACGCAGGTAAGTAAAGTGAAGGCACGGAAGATATCCGTTTGGTAAGGTAGTGAAGTATTATTTAAAATGTAAAGCTGAAACCTGAAGGGAAAGCAGTCAGGAAGTGCAATAGTTGCAGTTTGAAGTTGGACATATGAGGTAAGTCTAATATTTTTATATTATTGTTGACGTTGAAAGCCCTGTGTGGCTGCGGAAAAAAAAATGACATTGAAAGCCCTGTGCGGCTGTGATATGACATGTAAATATATATGCTGGCCCTGTGAGGCATTGTTGGTATTTTCTGCATGCAGGTTTTGAGATAAGTAAGAAATGTAGAGGAAACTCTGCCGAAATTTTCCCAGAACAAGAAAAAGGAAGTAAAGCATAGATTTTTGAGATGCCCGAGAAATTGATATCAAGTACCCTTATTATGTTTAATTAAAACTATAAGAGGTACTCTTCATGTCGTCAATAAGGGATACTTTTCTTACTCGAGGAAATTATTTTGAAGAAACAAAAGTCTGTCTGAGCAGTACAGTTCAGACCGTAGTATCTCCAACCGTAATTGTGTTGTAAAAAAAAAAAACGAGGCTCAGGATGAAGGATAAGATGTCACGCGAACGAGTATCACTCTTTTTGGGGAAAAAATACCAAACCTCCAATTCCTAATTGTAAATCAGATGAGTTGTTTATAGCTTGAGGATAAACTCAGAAGGAGACCAGGTAGGTCAAGTATTAGGAGAAGTACTGTGATGTTTAAGAGGTTCTGATTTCTTCCAACAATAGTTGGAAAATGATGTACGATAATAGTTTATAATTTGCTACCGATTAATTGGGGAAAGAACTTCTAATAAAAGCACCTCAAAGAGATGTCAGAAACCAAATATATATACGAGTTAAAAGGGGGATAGGTAAGTATGAACTGAACAGTGTGATACGAGTATGCAGGGATAAATTGGAACCACTAGTAAGATGCACTTCGTACGCGTTGCCTAAGTTAAAGGCCTGCATTGAGAACGGAGTAAGAGCATGGGGCTTAAGATACAAAGAAATGACGCGTATACACAACGTCGCCCCAAAAATAGTGGAACCCTCAAGGGACGAGGATGGCAAACTTAAGGAATAATTGGCACAATTTGTATTCGTCCCAAGAAACAAAGGATATAGGTTGGGACAAAGCCACTGCTTCAAGAAAACTTGGAATAGTTATCGTCAGAATAATAGTACTGCCTAATTGAAATTGAACGACTACAAGTACAAACAAATGAAAGTACGAGTACCCTCTAAAGGGGGGAAGGTAATGAGAAAATGGCAAAGGTAGGAGAAGGCAATTGATATAGCAATAAATGTGAGATAGACGTCTAAACTTCGATAAGATATCTTGTTAAACCAAGTTGGAAAGGTCCGGAAGTTACCAATAATTGGATGGAAGCCGGAATGCTACATAAGGTAGCGTTAAGAAGCCTGAATAGTGCTTTCTAACTAAATGTGAGATAGACGTCTAAACTTCGATAAGCCTGAATAGTGCTTTCTAACTAAACATCACTCTGCGAGTGAAAAGTTGTGCCAAGATCAACACGGATGCACAACTCCTCCTGAAAATTCCTTCAAAAGCTGGATGTGAATCATGAGCCCTTATTAAATATCATAGAAACAAGCACACCATGAAGATGAACCACTTCTCAAATGTAGATACAGGCCAACCTCTCACCGCAAAAAGAAGTATAAATAGGGAGGAAGTGTGTTGACTTGGTCAATCGATCAACAATGACCCAAATGCTATCAACACTCCTGGATGTGCGAGGCAACCCTATAATGAAGGCCATGGTGATAGGATCTCATTTCCACTTAAAAATGGGTAGCTATGAAACTTGCCACCAGGCCTCAAATGCTCGGCCTTCACCTGCTGACAACTCAAACAATGAGACATATAGTCTGCAATGTCTCTCCTCATGCAACTCCAACATGATGTTGCCTCAAGTCACGATATATCTTAGCAGTTCTGAATAGATAGAGTATCTAGAATCATAGTTCTTACTAAGGATTGACTTGACCAAGCCCCCAACTCTCATAACACATAGACGACCACCAAACCTCAATAACCTATCTGGATCTAAGGTATCTAGATGAGTGAAACCTCCCAAAACCCAATCTCAAAGAGCAGCCAAATCCCTACCCTCGAAATGATGACTGCAAATATGATCTAATAGAGATGACTGAACTCCCACATAAGCTAGCACACACCTAGAATCAAAAATATCAAGTTGAATCATCCTATTGGCTAAGGATTGGATATCCAAAATTAAAGGTCCCTCTACAGCAGAAAGGTAGGCTAGACTACCCATACTCACTACCTTCCGACTCAAGGCATCCCCTACATTTGTGTTGCCCGGATGGTAGAGAATAGAGATGTCCTAGTCCTTCAGGAGCTCAACCTAATAGCGCTGGCTTGAATTAAGATCCCACTGACTCATAATATACTGAAGGCTCTTATGATAGGTGTAAATCTCACTACATACTCCATATAGGTAGAGCCTTCAAATCTTAAGTGCAAAAACTAGCTCTGCCAACTCTAAGTCATGAGTGGGGTAGTTTCGCTCATGTAACTTAAGTCGCCTCTACACATAAGTAATATCCCAACCCCGCTACATCAATACACAATCCAAACCAATACCGGATGAATCAAAATAAACCATGTATCCCTCGCCCTCAACTAGAAGAGTCAATATATGAGTTGTTGTAAGCAACTATTTTAGCCTCAGAACGCTCCTCTCGCACTCCCCAAACTACTTAAAGGGAACATCCCGGTGAGTCAACTGAGTCAAAGGTGTTTCTATAGTAGAAAAGCACTCAAAATAATGCATGTAGTACCCTCTGCCAATCTAACGAAGCTATAAATCACTATCACAAAGGTGGGTATCCAATCATGATTAGCCTCAACTCTTCACCAGATCCACCATAATTCCATACTTGGACACCACGTGCCCCAAGAATATTACAGACTCAATCCAACTCGAACTTTGAGAGCTTGGCATAAAGTTCTTGATCTCTCAAAGTCTAGAGCACTATCCTCAAATGTTGCTCATATTAACTCCGGCTCTGCGAGTATACTAATATATCATCATTGAAGACTATGACAAAGGAGTTAACATACAGACTAATTACATGAGTCATTAAGTCCATGAAGGTGGAAGGTCATTAGTCAACCTAAATGACATCACTAGGAACTCATAATGGCCGTAACGAATCCTAAATGTGGACATAGGGGTGTCTGCTGCCCTAATCCTCAACTGAGGGTAACTGGATCTCAAAACAATCTTAGAAAACACCTCGACACCCTGAAGCTGGTCAAACAAATCATTAATATGAGGCATGGGGTAATGGTTCTTCATTGTCACCTTGTGTAATTGCTTGTAACCAATACACATATGCGTAGTACTATCCTTCTTCTGCACAAACAGGACTGGGGCACCCCAAGGCGATATATTAGGCTGAATGAATCTGTTACCCAAGAGATCCTGAAGCTAAACACTAAGCTCCTTAAACTCAGTGATGGGCATACGGTATGGTGGGATAGAAATAGGATGAGTACCCTTCTCCAAGTCAATGCGAAGTAAATATCACGCTCTGAGCAAAGGTCATATAGGTCTAAATGAAACACATATATATACTCTCAGACTATAGGCACTGAATAAACTGTAGGACCCTCCCTACTAACATCTCTAACATAAACCAACTAAGTCAAACACCCGCTAGCCACTAGCCTCCGAGCATGAATAAAAGAAATCACCCCAATCGGTGTGCAACTACAAGGGCCTACCACACCATCGGTGGAATACCAAGCATAGCTAATGTAATGATCTTACTATAGTAATCCAAGACCACTAGGTGAGGGGATAACCACTCTATGCCCAGAATCATGTTGAAATCAAACATATCATGTAAAATAAGATCAGCCTAAGTGTACCTCCCCTAAATAATCACCATAAAGGACATGAAAACCTGATCAACTAAAAAATCAACTAACGGGGTTGAAACACACAATGGCTTACCTAAGGGCTCTAGACACATACTAAACCAAAGAGCGCAATATACAGATACATAAGAATAAGTGGAACCTGAATCAAATAAATTTAAGGCAGGCTGATGGCATAAGAGAATCATATCTATAATTATATCATCTAACGCCTTAGCATCTTCTCTAGACAGAGCTGCATAAAAGTGACCCTGGGCTCCTCTACCTCGTGCATCAACTCAGTCACCTGACTTGCCTCTTTAGAGACCTCCCTAGGCACCCTGATAACCACTCCAACGACCTTGACCCTGGCCTCCACCTCTAACTGGAGGTAATATCGTTGGTGCAGGCCTAGGTACTTGTGGAGCTGGTACGACTGGCGGTTTATTTGTAACTAGAGGTCGGCCACCCCGGCCTAAAGAACTTGGCTGAGCACTACCTCGACCCTGACTTGTACTGGCACTGAAACCAACTTAATGGTGTTTGTCACCCTCTAAAGCATAAAGCGAAGCCCAGAACGAGTGATAGGATAGACCCTGCTAGAACCTCTAGTACGACGTATCATATGACTTCCTAGGCCTAAAACAAGGCCCGCTATGGCTATCATCTTATCTATCTCTCTTGTCGTTGCCCACTTCGGCCTCGCAATAGTGCTGCTCAAGTATTCGGGTGTGTTCCACCATATCTATAAATGAGCAACCCACTGAAACCAGGGACTGAATCTCAATCTGTAGTTAAAGCTCAATCCTTAAATAAAGCACCAAACTCACTTCTCCTTAATAGGTAAGATCATACTAGCAGGATGCAGAGCTCATGGAATTGTGCCTCATACTCTGACATGGTCATTGAGCCCTACTCCAACTATGAGAACTAATCTCAAAGCTGATCTCTGACTCTCCTAACGATAAACCTAGCCAAGAAGTCCTCAGAAAACACTATCCATGCCACCGATTAAGACCTAGCTAGCTTGGTCTCTAGGTATAAATACCACCATTGTCTGGCAAGACCATCTAGCTAATATGCATGAAGTTGGATCCTCGTGACTCCACCAACACCAAAATCTAAAGCCGCTCAGGTAAAGTAAGAAGAGACTCATAGGCATCCTCCTAAACATCCCTAAAAAAACTCGGTAGTAATAATTTGAGAAACACCCCGAGCATCTTTTGCTCACTTAATGGTATGAAACCCTTTAAATCATCTAGTTGGGTGATAACAGGTGTCGGTGGTAGCTGAACTATTAGTACCATTGGTGTCGGCTGACCCTGCGGTGTTGTAGCAGTTGGGGCTTGCTCTATACCCCCTATCGCTACCAATATCTGGGCGAACATCACCTAAAGGTCCAATATAAGGTTCCACCTCCAGCTCTAGAGCCTTCTCTCTATCATAGGCTAGGGCTGCAGCTATGGCACGACCTCAGGGTCAGCCTTTACCCCTAGTTGGGGCTATATCTAAAGGCCTGGGTGCATCACCCCTGACTGCTCTACCACGCGTGCAAGCCATCTTGTTAAAGAGTAGAACAAGTGAGATTTCATGAAATTGATAAGAAACGCACTACACAAAAGTGTTAGAAAAAAGAAAGAGTTCTTAAATACATAATGTAGCATCCCAAAGATACGTTAGAGACGTCTCTACACAGATCTGCAAGCCTCTACTAGACAAATCTCTGTACAAATAAGACCGGTGAACTTGGGACTCTAATACCAACTTGTTATGACCCAAGTACTTGATTTATAATGGTGCCTACTAAATCCACCGTAAGAAAGCCAACCCATATACCAAAACTACAAGTAATGGGATTTAAGGGTGGAAATCTAAAATCAATCTACACTAATAGGATAAATAACAGTAATCACAGATGAAAAAGTGGAAGCAAACAAAAAGTATATACATAATAAATGATCTCTCTCATAACCTAAAAGTCACATGTTCAGAGCTACTAACAAAATGATTACATGTCCAAAAACTGGACCAGAGAAACAATATTGTCTCAAAAAGCAAAAGACAGGTTAATATATATATATATATATACAAAAGAAGACGGGTAAATCTAGGACGTTGTGTGCTCATCCTTATCTCTGAATCTGACTGCAGTATGCTGAATATTAATGCTAGTTGCTGGTGCTCAGACCTGCATCACGAAAATAAATGTAGAGTCTAGTATGAGTACCAAAACAACAGGTACCTAGTAGGCATCATAGCCTGACTGAGTAAGGAAAGCAAAAGTAATATGAAATGCGATAATATAAAACACCTCCAGAAATAAGAATAAGAAATCAAATAGGTATGCACACGAGTGTACTAACACATAAAGAAAAGGAGAATAACTAACTAAACCCGATCGGTCTTCCATAAACCCTATGGGTACACTAATGCGCAAGCTAGAAGTAAAACCTAAGCAGAATCCTATAAGCCCAACAGTTGCAAGTAAGAATTTGAAATGAACCACGAGAATACGATGACGTTTCCAAGATTTTCACCACTCTCCCCAAACTTGAACCGAACCAATTTGTATGCCTGAAGCTTCATTGAGAACTGATAGGAGTTAAGGACTTGAACCAAAATGAAGATGAAGGAATCAAGGAGTTGAACTGATATTTGGAATAGCCAAGGACTAAAACCAAGGTTAAGGATAATTGTGGACTTGAACCACATGTAATGTGACTAAGGACTTGAACCAAGGTGTATATATAGCTATGGACTTAACACAAGTAGTAATGAGTGGTGGACTTAAATCATGATTGCAAATGGTGGTGGACTTGAACCACAGCTGAAGAAGGCCAAGGACTTGAACAGAGGCTATAATACTAAGGCATAGACTTGAACCATGCCGGGTGGAATAAATTGTTGACTTAAACTATGAATAGAGGTAAATTTGTTAGAAATAGGATAAGCAGCCAACCAAGCATCATGGAGATTACCCCCAAACTAATTTCCATCAATAAATCACTTATCCCAAACCATATCCAACTGGAATCGATGAGTAATTTCCAAAACCAAGAATTAGGTACACCAAAACCGACAGAAATATGGGGATTATGGATATATGGTTCCAAGAGTAGTGTTACTGCCTAGATAAGGCCTAAACTATCAAACTCAAGTATTCTAAATTAGTCTACATGGATCTAAGCCATTCAAAGCGGCGTTGGAGAGATTTCAAGGTCTAACGACTCTAAAGGAACGCAAGTCTAGGGAAAACACTAGTCTAAGACTAAACTAAGGCCAAACATGCTTTCATATAAGCAAAAGTCATTCAAAGGAACACCACAAGGTATGAATGATCACTATTAACAACTAGCATGCTTCAACCCCAACTTTATGCTTATTTTAAGGAGAGGGAAAATGTAGCCTACCTGTAGGCCGACCGCCCATGCTCCAAATCATGTTGCCATAGCCTTTCCTTTCCGTACAGCCTCAGAACTCTATTATGCTATCAAATATAGAATCATAACATCAATACAGTCATTTTGATACTTAAATTACCAAAATTGGATACAGACCAATTTTGAAGTCAAAAAAAGGGAATGTAGGACCCACTTCATAAATTCTAGAATTGACTCTGTGAAAATATCCTAAATACCTTCCCAAACTTGTGTTCAAAAATGGAACACAACTCTGGGCTCATAACAGTTCAATCATATCATATGCAATAAAACTTATTTTTAAGCTTAAATAACAACAGTGATAGCAGCTATTAGCGTGACTTTACCACAAACGAAGCCTCCCCACTAACTCCCTAACACTCATATATGTTCTCTCAGCAAATCCCTATAATTCAGGCTTTAAATCACAAAAATCTAAGCTAAAATGAGAGAGTTATGAGCTTTTGCACTTTGGGATTAATGGTTGATCGCGTCTGTTTTTTCTTTAAAAGACAGGCCAAAAATATCCTCTATGAGTACGGCCAAAGTGGCCCGCAAACATGGAGTTCTCAACACTTGGCCTTCATGAATGTGGTCGAGCTTCCATGATCGCAGAAGGCAAATCTCTAGGCCTTCATGAACGCAGCAAGCCTCGGTGAACGCGAAAGTGAACTTCATTGGCCTCCGTGAATGTGGCTAGGGCTCTGTGAACGCTGGGACCATTCCCTCTGGTCTTTTCCAACGTGTCATTATGCCTACAAACAAAAAGGGAAAAAATTCCCCGTACCACAGTTGCTGCAACATAGAGATTTAGCATTGTCCAAGTCTCCCACGGGGTGCTCAAGATTCATTCAAAATCTTGTGCGCACAAATGAGATATGCAACCCCAACAATTTCAGCATTGTAGACTTAATAACACGGTCGAAATTTCCATATAAGATCATTTTAACAAAAAGTGGGTTTCACACCCAAAGGCCATTTTTGCCAAATTCCACAATGGTCCTAATAATTAGACCTGAAGCCTCAAAAAGTGCATGAAGGTTTATTCTAGATCAAACTCGATATTTCAGAGTTAACCACGCTGACAAATTTTCATTTGGGTGCATTTTCTTAGAATGTTGACCAAAGTTAAACTTAGGCCAAATTTCAAAAGCTAAAATGCCAAATGGTCCAACTCGCACCAAAAGATTTGATACTCGCGCCGACTAAGCAATTAGCCTAATTTTGTCATTTAGAAGCTGATGGAACCGTCAGAATTCTATTCTGAGATCGTTTAACTGAATTTATGACCAAAATTAACTTTTTAAATTTCAAAAACTTTAAAATAGAAAAACGAGCCTAAAACCCAAATGAATGACCAAGAAACCAAATAGTCAATGCGAGCAAGTCAAAAATTACTTGAAAATCTATAGAAATGCTCTAAATGATAAAATAAATGTATTAATTTAAAAATAACGTAGACAGTCATTACAGTCACGCTCCGAGCCTAAAGGATTTAAAAAGAACTCAAGCATTTCTATTATTCTTAAAATAAGAATCTGTACACAACATTTCCATTATTCTTAAAATAAGAATTTGTAAATAACTTTGGAAGGAATTAATAAAACATCAAACTATAATAACTGAATTGACTCTCTAAATGTATCTATGAAGCCTTTAAATGTATCCATGAAGCCTCTAATGACTATGAATAGGTGTCAGGATAAGACCCCGTGGCTATCTCAAAAGAACTACTAAGTACTGAAACTAATAATTGTGAAAGGAGTCCTCCGAAAGTAAGGATGTCTCACCAGAGGCTGATAAAATGTGATCTGAACGAAGCACCTATTGATGATTCTGAGTACGTGCGTCTGGATCATTTTACGATGCAGTGTCGAAAGACATCAATACATGGATTATACGGTATGTAATATAGCTGAAGGAAGCATAACTTCACCAAATACTCAACTTAAAGAAATGTTGAAAATAACTTGACTCAAAGTAAAGCATGAAGGAGTAATGAAAACCTTAAATCTCTACAAATAAAATAAGGCAATAAATACAACTCTTACAAATCATATTTTTCTAGTCTTGGGGAGTTTCTTTAAATGACAACTATCACTATGAACCTTTTGATTATACAATGTAGTGCTCATGTTGCCAGAGTCATCCAATATCTTGTTTGGATAAGGACGTAAACTCAACTCATGGATCCATCTAAACGTCTTTATTAAGAATTGAAGTGAGGAGTAGCCCGAACCAACGGTATAATCCTATCCCAGCTACGTAGTTTATAGGAATTGAGTTATCTAAACTCTTACCCAAATCGAGGCTCAATACTACTACCAAAACATAAAATAATGCTCATATAATAAAATTTGTGTAAGTAAATACTCAAAATATCCTCTGAAATCACAATGGATTTTACTTTAACTGACTAAAAACTATTTCTCAGCTCTGTATGCTTTCTTTAAAATAGATATGCTTTTCAAAATAAAAATAATGCATTTGGAACTACTAAAGATCTCTTAAGACCCATTCTCAATAATAATGCATAATACTTTAACTCACTTAAATTATGAAAATCATGCCTAATGAATAGCAATGTAATAGTCTCAAAATCAAGTAATGTACTTAGGACACTCATGTTCCCTTAAAACTCTTCTTTTACTCATCATTTTGAAATACTATTACTTTAAATGAAAACAATACATAATGTGCAGCAATGTAAGACCTTTAACAACTCAAATAGGGTTTATGTGAAAAATAATCATGAACCACAATCGAGAACTAGAATCATATAATAAATAATAAGTTCAACATTAGAGAATCGAATTCAATAACAAGGAATAATAAAAACTTGGAACTCAAGAAAAGGATCAGGTTAAAACCCTAGGTTTAACTCTTACTAACTGAATTTAGATGTAGGTCATGAGGACAAACTCAGTCCAACACTATGAATAACCTTACATACCTAGAAGAAAAATATTCTTGAAGAAACTTGAAAAACTTGATGAATACTCTTAAAATCCTAGTTTTTCTCCTCTTGAAACTTTGTTCTAAGTCTAGAGAATGATTATGAGAGAAAATGGGTCGAATGAAACTGATAAGGGACTTAATTGTGTCCCAAAACATCAAAGCATGGATTTGGAAAGGGTGGAAAAATACCCTAATTCCCTTTATTAAAACTACAGAAGTCGTCTACAGAAGGCCATCTACGATCCGTATAACGTTCTACGGGCCATAAAAGCCACTCGTTGAAACTTGACTGAAATTGATGGTCTCTATACTTTTGACCTACAAACTCTTCTATGGGCCATATATATCTCTACGTACCGTCATGCATGTCTATAGGAAGGGTACTGAACTGGTCATCTGAAGTTGAATCTACGGAACCTTCTATCGTCCGTAGACCCTTTTACGGGTCATTTGAAGGCTCATAGAAAATGAATTGGGGAAGAGGTTCTCTGAATCTAGGTTTATGGGACCTTCTATGGTATGTAGACTCTTCTACGGTCTGTACAGGGTCTCTTCTTGTACATATAGAAATTCCAAGGCTCTGAACTTATTCTATGGATCGGATCTATGGCTCATACAAGCTTCTACGGTCCATAACTTGGTCCATGATCTCATCCCCTTAAGATGGTTTCTGAATTCTGACTCCACGAGTTCATCTATGGCCTATGGAACCTTCGAAGGTCCGTAGATGGCATCCATAAAAGTGAAGCTTCAGCAAAACCTAAAGTCTTTGGGGTTTCTAGACTGATCTGAGTTAGGATTTTTTTGGGGTGTTACATGAGCTAATATGGATAAACTAAGCTAGTATCTATCTAAGATAAATCCTATGGTGGTACGTAGTTTTTGAACTTTAGAAAATGCTACTAAAGGTTCACAAACGCTGAACGGAATCCTTTATCCCTAAATTTGCTTGGTGTTAAGTAAAACTCCTATGGAAAACATGAAATCAACTTAAGACAGTAATAATCTGATAATATTGACTTATACAGATAATCTGATAAATATACTGAGTAACTCATGAATTGTGATATAACTGATAAATACTGATAATATTTAAGAGAAACTTTATCTGAAAGCATCTTAAATCATGAAATCTGATAATCTAAAACATGCATCTGAAAGAACATAAATCTGAGACATGAATACTTATACTCTGAGGGTTCATAAAATATACTTTCTTGAAACTCTTTCTTGAAAGATTTTTTTTAAATCATGAACATACTTTATTCGTGAAAATAATGCATATAAAATACTACGACAATGTTTTTAAATATGTTTCTAGAATGATTTCTTCACTCCTCAGTGTGTATTGAAGATACTGTGACATCATGATTTAAACTTAATTTCATTTCCCATTTGTAAAATATGACTCCTTTACTCTCGTTTGGTCTAAAATATTAATTACTTGCTGTCTAATTCTAGCCTTTTATCGTTTTAAGTGTTATAGCTCATGAAGTGTCTTCTTCAATGGGTAACGTGTACAGTTTCTGCCTATCTATGCTTAATTGATGTTGTTGTTTTGTCTAAGTGTTCGAATATTGTGATTAAAATGCTCCTCCAGGTGTACTTCGAGTTTTATGTAACTTTGTTGCCTGACTAGTACAGTATAGATTTATCTTAAGTTTGATGAGATTTCCTTAAAATCCCGTTCATCTATTTTGCTCCATCTCGCATTGAATATGAGTTGTCCCTTTTTGTCCAATAATGTTCTGCATCATGTATTGCTAATTTGCATCTTTGGTTAGCACCGTGCTGTCCAGAATTTTGAATACTATTTTAAATATGAATCTGACTATGGCTAAAGATTTTCATTATTATGTTGTCTAAAATTTTGTTTGACCATTAAGCTATGAAAAATCAACTAGTCTTTTAGTTCATTAATTTTATTTCTCTTCAATATATGTGTCAAGTTTTCAAAGGATTGGAGTGTTTTGCTTCTGTGAACTTTGTTTAATCCTAACATGACTATATTCAATTTTCCAGGTCGACAACTAAGCTATTGTTATATGCATGGCTCATTTTGTTTTGGTTTTTTACATTTTTCCCTTATTTACTATATATAAGGTCTATCACTTCACTTTGCTTATTTATATAGAGATTTGGTATTGGTGTATCACTTCACTTTGCTTATCTTGATTTTATTATGTTATCTCGAGAATATGGCATGGTGTTAATCTTTAACATTGTATTTTTGCCTTGCATGATGTCACGATCCGAAATCGAATGTGATGGCACTCGTACTATCCCACTAGGACAAGTCAGCCTAAATTCAACATATGCGAAAATTAATGCGGAAGAATTCAATAGACGATATAAACAAAAGCAGAAGTTTTTAGTAATCTCAAATAACCCCCAAAACCTAGTTGTCACATGTACAAGCCACTAATAAATACAAAATGAAATATAAAACAAGTCTCAAATATCTTTATATCTCGAATAGAACAAAGCATAAATAAAGGGATGAGGGAGATCGTCGGGCGTCAATCAGCTACCTCCTTAAGTCACCTCGAAGCCTCGGAGGATAATAACTAACTCAGACTCACTGTCCAGACTCAAAACATACACAAGTGTAGAAGCAAGGAGTGAGTACCAAACAACACGGTACTTAGCACGTCAACTAACAAAACTAGGCAAACCTACAAAATACAGGAACTCCTTCCATCTCAATCGAACCTCCATAACTACAACCTGCACAGAAAATCAGCCCAACCTAGATTTCACAATACACAATTCAAATATGTTCCACCGTCACGGCTAAGTCATCACAAGACAAAATCACAAGTATCACACGAATCAAATACAAGAGTCAATACGCCACAAATATATATGCAAGGATGCTCATGCACAATTAATAATCGAGCATTAGTCACATTCGTTGGCAATGACCTTGGCATCACACTCTCGCCGGCAATGACCTCGGCATCACACTCTCGCCGGCAATGACTTCATCACACTCTCATCGAAAATGACCTTGACACCACACTCTTGCCAGTAATGACCTCGGCATCACACTCTCATTGGAAATGACCTCGGCACCACACTCTTGCCGGAAATGACCTCAGTACCACACTCTCTCCGAAAATGACTTCGACACCACACTCTCACTGAAAATGACCTCGGTATTACACTCTCGCGGACAATGACCTCGACATCACACTATCGCTGAAAATGACCTCGACATCTTACTCTCGTCGAAAATGACCTCGACACCGCACTCTCGCCGAAAATGACCTTGGAATCACATTCTTGCCGGAAATGACCTCGGCATCACACTCTCATCGGAAATAACCTCAGCACCACACTCTTGCTGGCATTGACCTCGACATCACATATGTCTATCTCATCGCTATGTTCAAGAATAAAATGCAACTCAGCATGTTCACACAATAATGAGGAAATGACAAATCCAAGCAATTCACAATCACAATGAAGCTATCAAAGCATATCATAAATATGTTCATCAATATCAAGATCAAAATATTTCACATTTTTCAATCACAATCATAGCAAAACATTGTCTTTTTATTAACCCGTTCATTTATTAAAGTCAATTCATGTGAATAAATAACTCATCACCTCATTCCCATTACTCACCAATGCATACAAGAAAGGAAATTAGAGGTTTTTAAAGATTTACAGAGTTTTAGAAGTTCATTTGCCTCAACTAATCGAATAATCACTTCGAAACTTGAGGCTTTCGTAACGCTTTCAAAAATTCAAAATCTGTTCAAATACATAATCTTCATAAGAATATGAATCCAATGACACTCATATTGCTACGTTTATTTTCGGATCAAAAAGTCATCTCGAGCCATCGAAGTTAAATATGAAATTTTCTTTTATATTATGTTCACCCGTAATAAAACAAACTTACATGTCAAATTTCAGCTAAAACGGACCGTTATTCAACCTCAAATCACGATTTTATGCTAAGAACTCTAAGGTTATATTTTCTTATTTCAGCATTAATTCTCCACGAATCTACCTTAAAAATATATTTATAATCACATAAAAATTTAATTAAAAAAATGAGAATAATTACTTTAATGCCTTAAAATGAAAATTTTTATGCTTCTCTTCCCCTTTCTTTTTCTTTCCCCTTTTTCTTCCTCCGTAGTTCTTTTCTTTTCTGCGTTCGGCGGCTCTTCAGGTTTCTCCATCAGACTTTATATATATTATATATTTTTTTACTATTCCTTTTATATTTTCTTTTTATTTTTATTTTTAAAAAAATTAACTTCTCTCTTTTTTTCCTCATTATTATTAGCAACAAAATAATTTTTATAGACACGTGATTTTTGATCGAACTTAATGTGTTACACCATTTTTAGTATTTAAATATTTCTTTTAAATTTAAATTAAATATTTTGATTTTTTAATCTTATTTTAGTAAGTTTATTCTAAAAGATTTGCAAACTACAAAAATAGAGTCATGTTTTAGAGTAAGTTTAGTTTTTAATTGTTTCAAAACAGAAATGAAAATTTACAAAAAAAAAAAAGTTTATTATCTTTTAATTTAAGTTTAATAAATAAGTTAGTATTTCTTACTCATAATTTTAGATTAGCTATTTAAACTTTCTATTATTTTTATTAGTTCAAAATAGTCTCCTAATATTTTAATCATTATATCTTATTTTTATTATTTCTTTCAAAATAAAAATCAAATAAAAAATAATAATAATTTAATTTTAACTCCGTCCACTCACCTTATACTATCCCCATTAACTCTATTAATCTACCCATTCTTCTTCACATTTCCACCCACATATACCTACACAGGAAAAAAAAATACTTTAGCAACAACAACCCAAACACATGCAACAGAATAAAAAAAAAAATACACCACCATTATACACACAAAACCTCACAAAAAAAAAAAAAAAAACTCGCACACGAAAAAGACAAAAAAGAGAACAATCAACTCATGATGTTCTTTTTCTTGGAATTCCTTTAATTCAATAGGCACACACAACGCGGCAGAACTGAATGAGAAAAATACATATACAACACGCACAATTCAAAAAAATGGATTGAGTTCAAGGTTGGCTCTCGTAATTTCAAGTTTGTGGTTTTTAATTAAATTTTTTTTTCTTCTCGTGAATTAATTTTCACAAGAGGTAACACGTAATCTTCTTTGTAAAGTTTTATATCATGATTGTGCAAGACTTGCTTTCAATATATTGAAGTTGTTCAGATTTCGTATATGTGTAATCCGTTAATATTTTTAGGGAAATTTACATAAACATACTACATTAAGAAAATATTTACCATTTATAGCAATAGTATTTTTTTTTTCACTGAACACTTATAATACAATTATAATACAATTTTAATACATATTCGCGATAATAATTTATAAAACTCATATAATACAAGTTTTATTCATGGATAATATATTTATCACATACTTTAATACACTTATAATACATTGTGTCAATTTCTTACCAAACAAGTATAATATATTTTAAAACACTTATAATACATTTATATTGCATGCATAATTCAATTTTAATACATGACAGATATATCATAATATTGCTATAAATGGTAATAAATAAAAAGTATCGCTAAAATCAGTAATTATTTATTAAAAAATATTTTTCCTGATAATTTTTCCATATTTTTAAATGTTATGATACTTAAATAAGTTTGGACCGGTAACATCATTAAATTTAGAAAAATTTTGGTACAACATGTATTAATTCTTGCATGCTTAAATGTCCAATTTTCACTCTTTTTCTTAATTAATTATCAAAAAAATTAGTTTGTACTTACTAATTTGGATGAAGTCTCTATTTGGTTGCGTTTAGATAAGTGACAAGTTATCTATACTTTAATGTAAACTTTACCTAAATCCCATAATGGAAAAGTCTAATTACTATACATCCCTCATTGTATCAAAATTACCCGATATCCCCTTTTTTTAACTTTTCTGATACATTAGTTTTGTATGTGATACATCAATTATCTAATGAGTAATTAATGAAGATCATCTATTTATGGATAGTATCTTAATATAAGGGATGATTGGTTCTTTAAATCAATTACTGATCTAATTAATGGGATTAATTTGGTTAAAAAAATAACGGTTGTGTAATTGAAGATTCAAGCCAAAAAAACAGAGCATAAATTCAAACCAACTTCGATTTCAATTTTTTTTCAGTTTTGGTGATACATAAGTTATGTATCTGATACATCAATTGTTAAAAAAATCAATTGTTATGTCCATGAAGATTCAAGACAAAAAACAGAGCATCGTCTCGAATGGAAAAAACAGAGCATCAATTCATACCGAAGTTGATTTCAATTATTTTTTCACTTTTGCTGATACATAAGTTATGTATCTGATACATAACTTTAGCTATAGAATAATTAATGCACATTAGCTATTTATGGATAAAAGATTGGCTCTTTATATCAATTACTGATCTATTAAACAAGGCGACAGTTATGTACATGAATTTTGAAGCCAAAAGTCAGAGCATCGACTCCAAGGAAAACAATAGAGCATCAATTCAAAGCAAACTTCGCGTTTCATCAATTAATCGATATGAATATCCCGATACTACTGAGACATTCTGGAGTTTGGCAATCCGATATTACTTATGAATAATACAAAAGTGATGGAATCGTTGTCGGTGACAATATATCTTACTCAAATCTAAAAGCAGCAATCGCTGCTGAATTGAGTGTGGATGAATCAGAGAAAAAAATTGAAATCCGATACATAGTTGAAGGTAACTCATCGCCAATATATATTCGTAATGATATGGGTGTTAATCTTTACATAGAGTTGAAGAAGAAAGAGCCTGGTTTCGTGAATTATCCCCTGTGCATATCAAGCTTTGATATAAAAAGATGTGAGATAAAATCATTCGACAGTACATCTGGAGCAATCGTTTGTGCCGAATCAAATGCGAATGAGTCCCACATTTTTGGTTTAGAAGAATCTGGTAATGTTGCAAATTGTTATATAGCAGAATTGGAGTTGACGAACTACATAGATGATACAAATGGTGCGGAAGTGAAGGAGAATCAATTCTATAAGAATAAAGCAACTCTAGTTGATGTAATGGCCAAATACAAAATCAATAATGAATTTAATTTCAAGGTTAAAAGATCCGACAGTAAAAGGTATGCGCATATTCTGCATTTGGAAATTTTGATGTTGGATATTATCCAACAGTATGTATCAGATACATATGAATGTGTGTATCTGATACATTCTTAAAATAAAATATTTTTTCCTGTCATGATACATCAAAACTCCATTTCTGTAATTCAGTTAAAAAATGATAATAATGTTGTTAGTATGTATCAGACTCATATGACTCTATGTATCAGATGCTTTTTTTTAATAATACATACAAAGAAGCATGTATCAAGTACATGGGTTGACACACTTCCTATCAGTATGTCACTTTATTTGTTGATATTATATATGAAAAAATATTGGTATGATACATGTCATTTTTTTTATACAAATGCAGTTATGTGTTAGTATGCCTTTCAGACGGCTGTTGTTGGAGAATGAAAGCTTCATGTTGGAAAAAATCTGATATATTCAAAGTTAGATATTTTAATAGTGAACATTCATGTGCACTAAGAGATAGGATTTTCAACAAAGTTCATGCTACAAAGGCTTTTGTTAGTGCACTCACAGCACCTAAATTGGTTAATCATAAGAGAATTGTCACCCCTAATGATATACGAGAGGATATTAAATCAACGTATGGAATTGATATTACCTATCAACAGGCATGGCGTTCAAAAGAGCATGCTTTAGAGATGTTAAGGGGAAAACCTGCTGATGGATATAGACAGCTGCCTGTATACATACATATTCTAAAAACCGTATATCTAAATTCGTACATAAGTATGCACAAGTCATCAACTGATGAGTTCATGTATTTGTTCATAGCGTTAAGGCCCTTGATGAGGGGGTTTCAGTTTTGTCGACCAGTAGTTGTTGTTGACGGTGCACATCTTGATGGACCTTATAAAGGGACGTTTGTATCATCTAGCACACTTGATGGGGCAGGTATTACTTTCTTATACTGTTTCTTATTGAATAACAGTGTGTCATCTCATTTTTCACGTTTGTTGTGATTCTGATGAATTTTAACAACTATTGTATTGCTATTATTGATTTATTAGGTTGCATATTTCCATTGGCGTATGGTATTGTTGATACGGAAAATGATGCATCATGGACGTGGATTTTTCAAAATTTCAAGAATGCATTTGGTGAGAGGGACAATATGTGTGTTGTATCAGATAGGAACGAAAGCATAATCAAGAGTGTAAGCATGGTATTTCCTAATGTTTCTCATTTTGCATGCATATGGCATATATAGAAAAATGTGTGTACTAAATACAGAAGGAGCAAAGATGTACTAAGTGACATCTTCTATTCAATGGCCAAGGCATACCGAAAAGATGAAGTCGATAAATTAATGGCCAAAGTTGAAAGAATCGATCAACGGGTGGCACAATATTTAAAAAATGCAGGATACGAAAAGTGGTCAAAGGTTCATGCCACTGTCAACAGGGGTAGAATGATGACTTCTAACATCGCAGAATGTATCAATGGATGTCTTGTTGAAGCACGAGAGCTGTCTATAATTGACTTTTTGGAGCAAACGAGAATGTTATTTGGTTCTTGGAACTGCAAACATAGGGAAATAGCATCTTATACAAAACATACTTTGGGTAGAAAATTCGAAGATATCCTAGTTTCAAACACGATCAAGTGTTCGAGAATGAAGGTACACGATACATACTTTCTGATACATATATACTGATACATCAATTCTGGTACATGATACATACTTTCTGATACATACTTTCTGATACATATATATTGATATATCAGTTCTGATACATCATTTCTGTAATTGATACATACTTTCTGATATATATATGTGAAATTTATTTCTTGGTGGCTGATGATTCATCAGTTATGTATAACATGTGCTAATTAAATAATGAAAGATCAATTATGATACATAAGTTCTACATTTGATACATAAGTTCTGATACATATATGTAAAGATTATTTTCCTTCAGGCTGATGATTAATCAGTTATGCATAACATGTTCTAAATATATACTGATACATCAGTGTAGATACATTAGTTGTATAGATGATACATAAGTACTAATAGATATATGTGAAGTTTATTTATATCAGTTTGTTGCTTCGTCATTCAGGTATAGCCTGTGCTCATTATACACTAATATATCAATTTGGATACATCAAATGTGTAGTTGATACATAAGTACAGACACATATAAACATAACATGTTTAAAATACATACTGATACATCAGTTCTGATACATTATTTCTGTAATTGATACATACTTTCTGATACATATATGTGAAATTTATTTCTTGCTGGCTGTTGATTCATCTGTTATGTATATCCTGTGATAATTATTACCCTTTTACATCAGTTCTGATACATAATTGTGTATGTGAGGAAGCAGTACTAATACATATATTTGAAATATAATTCCTGCAGGTTGTTGCTTCATCAGACTATCTTTATTCTGTTTACGAATTAGGTATAAGATACATTGTGTGTCTAGAGAAAAAAACATGCACTTGTGGTAGATTTCAACTAGACGAGATACCATGTCCACATGCAATTGCAGTGTTAAAGAGCAAGAACATTACTGACCTGCACCCATACTGTTCTGATTACTACAAACCAGAGGCGTTGGAAAATACTTATGAATTACCAATGGTTCCAATGCCAGATAAGAAAGACTGGACTGCTCCGAAGGAAATTTTGGAAGAATTTGTCTTGCCGCCAATATATAAAAGAATGCCAGGAAGACCAAAGAAAGGGAGAGAAAAGTTCGCTAGTGAGAAGATAACAAGTAGCACAAATTCTTGTGGACGTTGTGGCCACGAAGGCCACAACAGAAAGACTTGTAAATTCATTCCTAAATAGATATGATGTTTGTGGTATCTCGGTATACATTCTATTTGAATCATATAATAACATCTATTTTTATATTTTATATTTGAGTTTGACACGTGACATAAATATAAAAATCATTTTTCAGTTGATATGTATCAAGATTAGTACATTTTATTGCTATAATTTTTTTAAATAAAATACAGGACGTCCATCGGTTCGCCTTGACTTGGATTAATGAAATCTCACATGGTTTATTTTTTGAATCGTTATTTTCCCAAACATAAACATTCTTGTCTTTTCGACAACCATAATTACACAAGAGTTGTGGGTGATATATAAGATCTTATTTGATATAGGTTGTAGATTATCATATGCAGTAAATCTTGATAAATGCAAATCTGATACATAAGTAAGATGTATCATATACGTTAAATCTTGAGACATAGAATTCTTATACAAAAAATTAATGTATCGGAATCATTAAATGTTGAGAAATGAGAATCTGATACATGTGCATGATGTATCATAATAAATAAATCTTGATTCATGTATCAGAATTCACAAAATGTGACACTTATGAATATTATACTCGATACAAGTTTGATACAGTAAAATATAAAACATAAACTTTGATTTTATATTCGAGTTTGACACCAGAGAAAAACATACTAAATCTGATATATGGAAATATTAAAACATATTAAATCTGATACATTACAGTTTATGTATCAGATACATTAAAAGAAGCAGAAACACTTAAAATGTTTACTATAAAAAAAAACTATTGGACATCAATCAGTTCTCCTTGGCTTGGAGAGATGTCTCTCCTAGGTTTTTTTGGATCGTCGTTATCGCTAACATAACCATCCATGGCCTTCTGACAACCATATCTCCATAAGAGTGCGGCATATCTTGAATGGAAGAATTTAGCGTTTAGTCTGGTATTTGGAATAGAAATTCCATCACTAAGATATTCAGCAAAAATGGCCAGGAAAACTCCATAATCCCTGCAAAGAAAGGAATACACAAGTTTTAAAAAAGTAAAATTGACATATGAATGATTTAGGTATACATAGCCGATGTTAATACTCACAAGCTGTCACTTCCCTGTTGCGCAATTCCTTTAACATACTCAACTGCAAATGGGTGATGTGGTTCAAGCATGTTACCGGTTGATTTGTCCTTGTATGAATCAAGAGACGACCAATCAGTATGTTCGTTGTTGTCAAAGAAACCACTGTCTTGCAGGTATGTTGGTAGCATTGCTGCTATCTTTTTGATCTCTAGGGAAGGGTTGCTACTTCTTCGTCTAGGCGATGAATCATACACACGTATCAACCTCTCTTTCAACAAAACTACCGCAAGAACCCAATGAAAATCCCTGTCGCAGTTTACTGGAATGTATACCTCATCTACCAAATGCCAGGGCAAACCGGCTGGTATTGAGAAACCTCTTATTATGTTCTTCACGGATCTCTCGTGATGAGTTGTAACAGTGGCCCTTGCCATATCTTCTTGTGTAGAAATGTTAGGTGGAAGGTGATAGTACCGTGTGTGTGCATATTCGATGTAAATTTTGAAAATGCAGTTTGTCGTTGTGTATCGATACTGATTGCTCAACTGCATCTTCTATTTCTTTCGAAGGTAGTAAAATATTACATCGATGTGCTGCACATTTTAAGAAAGTATTAGTTATATAACAACTAGCATCATGTATCAGATTATGTAAGTATCAGATACATTTATCTATGTATGTATCAGATACATTAATATGTATGTATCAAGTAGTAAGTATGAGTTGTATCATATTATTTATGATGAAATTTTTACCTCATCGTTCCAGCATCTGTTCGGCTGTGACATTAGGTAGAACCAGTTCTTATCTTTAGGAAATGCCTCTACAAAGTCCATTTTTTCAAAGCCGAATGAAGAGCACTTAGATCTGTAATGATCCTCCTTCGAATTCCTGAATGGAAGCTTGTAGTTTAATAACATAACAAATATAATACACAATTTGTATGGGTATAAGTTGAATATATCATACTTACTTGTTGCCATGTGATTTTAGTAGTCCTTTATCTATCCATTGAGAGTAGTCTTTGACAAGCTCGGATGGGGGATGATAGCATATACCAAAACCTTCAAAAGGGTGTGTCTCATGCATAACAGCTGACAAATTTTCCTTTCCCTTTTCACTCGAGCCAAAGTTTGAAAGATACGGCGACTGTAATATCTTCGAAGGAATCCTGCTTCTTCGAAATGGTGTCTTCGCATCGTCAGAAAATACATTGGCTTTTGATGGAAGAGTGGTTGGTAGCTGGCTATCGCGTAATAGACATTCATCCTGAACTTGCTCATGACTAACAGTTGTCAATGGCATGGCTGGTAATGGAAGTCCGTATATTAGAGCATCTATCACATCCAGAGTTTCGGTCAAAAATGATGCTGAAGTATTGGATTCTGATGTGCTTGGTTTGATTTTTTCTTTTTCAATCTCCTCAACTTGCTCTTCTACTTTGTCAGTTTTATCATCGGCTACTCTTCCATCTTTCTTTCCAGTGTTCTACACATAATGTATAACGTCATTAAAAAACTTAATAATGTTGACTTTATCTCAGTAATGTATCTGATACATTACCTGTAATGTATCAGAATCAGCAATAAGCTGATCAGTATCTTCTCTTTGTGGTTCCATTTGGTGTGCTGATACATCCTTCAATTGTGGTGTAAAAATTAATGTTTTCGGTTCCTACAAATGTTAAAAAAATAATTACTTAATAAAAAACTGCGGATATCATACATTATCTTAAAAAACCAATTACTTAATAAAACATCTGCAGATATCATACATCATCTGCTATAATGTTATGTTGTGATACATCATCCACCTTTTGTATCTTGACGGATGGTTCATCTTCCTGGAAATATAATAACATTTACTTATGATGTATATGTACTAAATGTCTAGATATATATATATATATTTAAAGAGGTTGAGCTTATACAAAATATATATATAGCATCAAATTGTTCATCAATTTGTTTCTGATACATTACCTTTAATGTATCAGAATAAACCTGTTGATCAAATAATTCTGGAACATCTGCTGAAATGTTTTATTCTGATATATTATCCACCTGTTTTATCATGGTGGATGGTTCAGGTCCCTGAAAACATAATAACATTTACATTTGATACATGACAATGAAAAGTATCCAGAAGTTTAAAAGCATAAATATCAAATATTACATGATATATGCACCTTAATATCTTCCTGGACATTAGATTTGCCATTTTTTTGGGGTGGGTCAGATTTATTTACAAAATTGTGCACCTCCAATCCAGTAGGTGTTTCTTGTTGTTCAACCACATGGAATGTTTGATCAAAATCATCTGTTTTAACTTGAGATGATGTGCCAATCATTCGGTTCGCCATACTGTCGATGGCTTTCAAAAGATCAATGTGATTTGAATCAATTTTATTCTCCAAACGCTTGAACTTCCGGTCAACCTTGATATATGTATATAAAAAATCAGAATGTATCACCTAATTAAAAGTATATTGTATGTGATACATCTTAAAGTAAAAACTTACGTATCTCTTTAGAGACTTCTTTATGGACTTCTTCAATGCTTTGAATTGCATATGAATAATTTGATCTGAATGACCGGAAGATTCACCTCCTACAGCTGACTTCGCCCCTAGTACATTGTCAGGAGAAATAGGTTTTTCTGATTCATTTGGTGGTATAAAATCCTTGTGCATGTTGGCTGTTTCTACTTGAATTGGCTTTTTAGCAGGGGAAGTCTTCATTCTTTTGGAAGGAGGTGGAGAAGATGTATCAGCGACATGACTGGATCTCTTTAATAATTCTGTGGGTGTTGTTGTTGAAAAGTCCTCAAATCTGGGGACTTCATGAGGTTTTCTGAAATTGACCTTGGCAGCCGATGTTGAAGCTTCAGATTTCTGTTGGCTGCCATGAATGACAATAGATTCCATTTCATGTTGAGATTGGACAATGTTGGAGCATGGATACTACAAAAAATATTAATTGATTGTCAGAAAACAATTGAATAATTGATACATGTTAATACTGATACATAAACATGATGTATCAGAAACATTAATCCTTCATACATGATAAACTGATAGAAAAAAAACATTATCTGATACATAAATGCAGATGTATCATGAGATGTAATTCTTGATACATTATAATTTGATACATAAGATAGAGTTTTCATGAGCTGTAAATACTGATAAATGAGTTTCTGATACATACAATTATATGTATTAGAAAGGTTATATAAAGTATATGTATAAGATACATTATATCTTGATACATTTATATCCTGATATATAAATATATGAGCTGATACATCTACTTTATGAATCAAATTATACTGTATCAAGGTCATGAATATATAATGTATCTTAGATTTTATGTATAATGAATCAGTGCATAAACGAATAATATTTAAAGCATGTACCTCACTGAAGATGGTAGACATGAAGGTCTCAAATTTTGGCTTCACGGCGACAACACGCTAGTTAAGAATTCTGGGAATTTTATTACCTACTCTTACAGCAATTTCAGAGGGAACTTGAGATGCACATTCATATATCCAAACATTCAGAGCGTATGGCATGCCGCCTAGACGATACATTTGTTTGGCATTTGAAAACTCCTGACGCATTCCTTTTATCAATTTTGAAAATGCTATTTTCCCCCATGGATATTGTTCATACCTACCATCTTCTACCATCTTAAAATCATCAACTGATATAGGTGCATCACCTAGTTGAGAAAAAACAAAAGTGTGGATGAAATAGAGAATGGCCATCTGAACAGCGTCTTTGTTTGTTTTCCATCCTCCAACTAGAAAACGCTCAACAAAACGAGCTTTGTTGACCCTATTTTTGGCACCAGGAAAATATAAAGACAATAATCTACTTGTTTGGTCATCAGAATACCGAAAGTCATTGATATTACCGGTACATCGCAAACCAGTAATGATAGCAAAATCATTTATTGTAAATCGTAGTATATTACCCTGTACATGACGAATGTGCAATTCTTCTTTGATTTTTGGTCTACCTCAAGAAGTAAGAGGCATTTGATGATTTGCCCTTGAAAATTGTAGTTTGGCATATCTAAGTAGTGACCAAATATGGATTGCCTAAACAACTTTATACCTTCTTCACCTATTGATGATTTAAAATCATCAAGAAAATTAGCCCTATATGTCATTCCGAATCTCAATGGGTGGGACGGGATCTTCTTGATGATGTATTTCATTCCCTGCATTGACATAAAAATGGTTAAATACAACTTAAACTTTATACATAAATACGATGTATCATATGCATTAAAATATCTGATGCATGAGATGAGATTCTGATACATACAGGAGATGTATCAGAAACAGTTATATATTATATTCTGATACATAAATGTAGAAGTATCAGAATCATTAAAACTTGAAACATCAAAAAATGACACTTACACATGATGTATCAGAAATAGTAAATCTCCAAAAAATTGCATTTGAAAAAAACATTATGTATCTGATACATAAATGTAGATGTATCAGAATCATTAAAACTTGAAATCACAAATACTGAGACTTAAAGATGATGTATCAGAAATAGTAATTCTCAAAAAATTGCATTTGAAACAGACATTATGTATCTGATACATAAATGTAGATGTATCAAAATCATTAAAACTTGAAATAATAGAAACTGAGACTTAAACATAATGTATCAGAAATAGTAAATCTCAAAAAATTGCATTTGAAAAAGACATTATGTATCTGATACATAAATGATATGTATCAGCTTCATTAAAACTTGAAACAACATAAAATGACACTTAAACATGATGTATCAGAAATAGTAAATCTCCAAAAAATTGCATTTGAAAAAGACATTATGTATCTGATACATAAATGTATATGTATCAGAATCATTAAAAATTAAAACAACAGAAACTGACACTTAAATATGATGTATCAGAAATAGAAAATCTCCAAAAAAAATTCCTTTTAAAAAGAGATTATGTATTTGATACATAAATGATATGTATCAGAATCATTAAAACCTTCACAAAATTTTCATTCTAAAACAAAAAACTTAATTGAACACATACCTTTGGGAGATTAGGGCGTGTTGTAACCCCTTCAATCTTGTTGTCTATTTCTTTGGGTGCATGTTTAACTGTAGCTTTCGACTTCAATTTCTCACGTAGATTATTCATCACTGTTGGATCGTTACGATGTTTGAATCTAACTTCGTCGTAAACAAGAATTTCTTGATTTTTATTGGACTGTTTGAGACCATGAACGGATTCTATATGTATCATTGAAGGTATGAGAAACAAAAATAAAAAAGATTTACAGAAGAAAGCAAATGATAAAAATTTAGAAGATTTTTCAAAGATTTTCAGAAGAAATCAAAATATATAAATTTTAGGAGAAATCAGATTGAACGAGGATGAAGTGAAATTCCATATAAGGAAAGATTAAAATATACCTTATTTGGAACCTTGAAATTGATTAACGGTTGAAGAGTATCAAATTAACTAGAGCAAATTAGGGCAAGGATGAAGGAAGAGGCGGATGTATCAGTGAGGTATAGAGAGAGAAAGGAAAAAGAGGGAATTTGGAAATTTTTTTGTGTAGATGGGAATAAAAATAAATATAGTAGGGGAATATGTGTAAAAGGGTAATTTACCCTACTTTAATATGGGTGTTGCTTTGATCTTTCGGATGCTAACGTAGCTTTAGTTTTTATTTCAAAAATAAAACAATGAAAATTTCAACAGATTTACTAACTAATAAGTGCATGTTTAAGCTGGATTATTATTATTATTATTTTGAAATAACGAGAGATTGATAATATTAATTTTTTATAATGAGAGATTGATAATTTTTTATTGAACAGTTGTAGTTCGGCATCATTTGATTCACACTTACAAAAAATTAACAATCTTATTTTGGTAGGCAAATTTAGACATGTTTTTTTAAAAAAAAAAATTGGTTTCAATTAAGAATGTGGTTACACATCTTTTTTGAAACACCTAAAAAGGATTACCTTGACCAAATGATTTTAATAACTAGCTTTTCTGTAAAAACTTTAAAACTTGTAGACAGAGAATATTAGGTGTGATGCACACGAGAGAAGAAAATAGTTATGCTTCTAAATCGTTGTATGTCAAGATCGAAAATGCGATTACGCATCTAGGTCGAGACCAATATAAGTTCAACAATAATAAATGTGAGCAAACCCTAGCATGTAATAATATATCCAAAATAGTATAAAATAAGTATAATTTAATAAAAGCTACTGTGCTAGAACCACAGAACTCGAGGAGTGCCTAATACCTGCCCCTCGGTCAACATAATCCTTCTCGAATTTCTAATTTGCAGACCAATATAAATAAGAGTCATTTCCTTTTGATTAGGAATTCAAATAAGGTGACTTGGAATACCGAAATCCAATTCCAAGTGGCGGCTCTGAAATAAATAAAAATAATCCCTAATCAATATCGTCACTTAAATTGGAAAACGAAATCCAATTCCAAGTGGCGGCTCTGAAATAAATAAAAATAATCCCTAATCAATATCGTCACTTAAATTGGAAAAACCCACCAAAAAAGGGGTGTGACAATTTATTTTTTACTAAATTTGAAAATCATGCCACTCATTCCACAAGTCATAATTTATTTATAAAATCTAAGAGTTAAAATAGAAAAATCATAAAATTCACAAAACAATTAGAAGGGTCGTTACACATAAACTCCTCTATCTGATCCATTTTGGATTCTTCTTCCATGCATATTTTTGGGTTGAGTCAAATCCAAATCTCGAGTGAGCCTCGTTGCTCGAAAACAGAAGCTGATACAGGTCAAAGGGAAGTTGAATTACAGGTTTCAGAAGACAAAGAACAGGTTGTATACATCAGTATGCACTTAATATACAAGATACACAGTGATATACACTGATTATATACAACATTGATATAGTGAAATTGGGCCAAGGCCCAAAACAATTCAGCAGTAGCAGCAGTTTGAAAAGGCAAATTTGGATCCAAAATCCAACTTCTTTAGTCTACTTAGTCTAAATATATTTGTGCTACTCAATTTGATTTGTTTAACTCTAACTTTAGAATTTTTAATTAACTTAGTCGAATTCCCCAAAAGATGAACTTTTTCTTTATGTTGTTTTGTTTTAATGAATTTCTTCTTATCAACTTTTGTATTCTTTATTTACTTAATCAAATATTTTTAGTCAAAACGTTCCAGGTCTTTATTTTATTTTAGATAATTTCTTTCTTTAATTGACTAATATTAGCTTTAAAAGGATACAAGTAAATTCTTACTTGATCTATTTTTGTCAAATTCTTAATCACTTTCAATTTATTTCAAAATTTTGAGTTGAGTTTCCTTTTTTCTTAAAAGCTCAAAACAAATAAAAAAATATTCTTTGCTTAATTATTTTGTCAAAAATTAGCTAAATAATTTAAATCGTTGGATAACCACATGTTAGCGAATATTTTGAGTGCTAACACCTTCTCAAACTGAAAATATGAATCTCCTACCCAAACACCTTCTCAAAGTGAAAATATCAATCTCTTACCCATTTTTTCTAAATTTTTAAAAGCTTAATCGGTTAGTGTCTTTTTAAATTAAGCTTTTTCTTAATTTTTTTCTTTAGAAAAAAATAATTAAGCGGCGACTCTTTCTAGGGATTTTTCTCAAATATTTTTTCATCTTTAAAACATTTCAAAGTGATTTTTCAAAAAAAGTAAAATCACGACATAACAAGCATTTTCCTCTTTAATCCCAAGACGAACAATTAGATATGCTAGCGCCATCTCCCTGCGTTTGTATTTCAAGTAATTCTTAAACTCTCCATAAAGGAGACAATTTTTTAAAAAAATATTTCTACTTGAAATGATTCGTTAATGACCATTCCTTCAATAATAATAAAATTATTATTAGCAACGTAATCATTACTATTAACTAGTATACATATTCGTGCGTTGCGCGGTCAATTGATAAACATAATCATAATACTAATTTATTGACAATTTCAAAATTTAACTTATTATAAAATGATATTGTACAGTTTATATAAGATAATGTTAGCATTTAGAACCTTAATAGATTATAATAGAAAATTTATGAAAACAAATCAATATATAAGCTTAGTTCATTGTCTAAATTTGAAAATAATAAATTTTAGCATCATTTAATTTAGTTATTTTTTATATTATTCAAAATCATAAATACTTTCACCCTGCCCATATATCCACTTGTTAGAATAATAAATATATGAGATTTTAATCATTAAATTAAAATAAGATATAACTAAGGAAATTTCTATGATTATAATAATGATAAGCATAAAACTAAGAAATTTTTAATAACTTGAACGAATAAGGATAGAAGAAAGATAATCTTATAAAAAAAAATCCATTAAAGATGCAAAATCATTATTCAAAAAAATAAATTATTGCATATGCATCTGTTATCAAAATTTTAGGAAATATATAATCATTGTATTAAAAATTAAAAAATATTCAAAATATGTTGAACAAATAAGTAAGCAATTCTATTTGAACACGATTCATTTATTTGTCTAGCAGGTATCCTAATATAAAGGATAAATTATTGGCAAATTTTTTATCAACCACATATAAAATGGCATGAAAATATTTTACCTACGGCTTTTTCTAATATAATTAATTCTCTTTTTCTTAAAAATAACGTAATATCTTTACCAAATAAGTTTATATTGATAGATTGCAAATCTTATAAGTTTCAAACACTTCAAATAAAACATATCGACTTCTAAAAATATTCATAAGTTTTTGTTACTTCATATCCTATAAATTCTTGATTAACAAAATCACAAATTAAATTTAAAACACGTAATTAAAAATAAATAATAATTTCATCATCCCATGATCGACAACAAAAAGAACAATAATGACTTAATGTTAAAACTTGTGTAAAAACATCTGCCTTTGTTTTTATTTTATCCTTTTTTTATGCTCTTTCTTAAAAAATATTTTTCTTCATGAACGATTTTAAGTTAATTTTCATTCTATGCAACTAATTTAAATTAACAATTAACATATCCCATCACTCTCATTTAATTTATGTTATTATTGATCTAAGGGTCTATCAAAAATATATTATTACTTAATATTGTATTATATTGAATTCATGGTTGAATTTGATTTTAGCAGCAAAAAGAAAACAAATATATCATCCATTGAATCAATAATATTTTTTATTCCTCATTTCTCTTTATTATATTTATCATTTCTTAAAATTATTATATTGTCAAAGTACTTTATATTAGTTCGTCATTTAACTTAATATCTTTGTCTACTACATAATTTTAATATTGTGATACATATATTTCTACTTCCTAAAAAAATTATATTTAATATTTTATATTAAAATTGAAAATTATTTAACTGTCTAAATGTATTAATAATATTTTTATATAAAACAAATTCATTCTTTGCATACATTTTATTGCACCGTGTTATTCATAACCTCCTTAGTAAAACTAACTCTTTTTTCCGATTATACTGTCTCATTTTTTATTATTTTCATTTTTAACTATCCCGATTTTATTTTTTGTTAGATATTAACTTTTATATTTTCAGATTTCTTTTTCATGACTGTTACAAATTGCCTTAAATGATGGAACCATTCCATTTTTTTAGGAGCATGTAAATTCAACGTATATTAATTTATTTTCTTTTCATTTAAACTAAATGTCAAAATTTGTAAAAAAAAATTAAGAACGTACAAAGTTAATGACGTGAGAAGTTAATATGACTGTTAGGAAATTGTTGGTTTTTTCCCCATTATTTTTAGTGTAGTTTATATAGGGGTAGTTAACCATTTTCTTAAAAAGCTTAAATTTAAATTTTAAATTAATACATTTCAAAATTAATATATTTATTTAAGAATATGTAGTATTCATATTCTTGATTGAATAACCCATCTTATCTGTTGCACGTTTTATTTACTTTAACCTTATTTTTTAAAAAAATAATATAGAAGTGGAAAATTAATGTGTAGTTAGGAATTTTTTTATTTCTTTTTTGTTTTTGTTATTTTTTAATGTGTAGTTTAGTAGAAGTATATATATATATATATATATATAAAATTAAAACATTTTATATAAGAATTACTTTATCAATTCAAGTTGTCATAAATAAGTAATAACTTAGATAATGAGCTTCCCATTTGCAACACGAGTATTCTGCATTTTGTGGTTCTTTAAGACCTCAAATTTAAAGGGGAAAAAACAAAATTAATATATATCAATTTTATTATTTTCTATTTAAAGTCACTTCTAATCCAACTTCAGATAACTATGTATTATTTTTGTTTTAATTTTTTTATGCATTATCTATTTTACTTTTGATTATTTATATCTTTCGGACATTTTGATAATTAATGTTCTTCTTCTTTTTCTTGGATTTTCACTTCTCTATCTGAGAATATATTTAAATTTTCTTCAGCTAACCATCTAATAATTTGCATATTCACCCAAAAAATGAAGATGGAGTTAAGAAGAATGAAAATAATTCAACAAATAACATTATACATTTGGAGAAGAAGAGATCCATTAATTCTTTTCTTAAGGATTATCTATTTTACCTTTGATTATTTACATCATCCGGACATTTTGATAAATATTGTTCTTCTTATTTTTGAACTTTCACTTCTTTCTCTAAGAATATATTGTTTCTTTTCTTCGGTTAGACATCTAATAATCTGCATATTCGCCCATAAAAAGAAGATGAAGTTAAGAAGAAGAGATCCTTTAATTCTTTTTTTAATAAGGATTGTCTATTTTATTTTTGATTATTTAAATCCTCCGGGCATATTGATAAATAATGTTCTTCTTCTTCTTTTTCTTGGACTTTCACTTCTTTCTCTGGTAAATTTTCTTCGGCTAACCATCTAATAATCTACATATTCGCCCCCCCAAAAAAGATGAAGTTAAGAAGAATGAAAATAATACAACAAATAATACTATACATTTGAAGAAGAAGAGATCCTTTTAACTCTTTAAGGATTGTCTATTTTAAATTCGATTATTTAAATTCTCCGGATATTTTGATAAATATTGTTCTTCTTCTTGGACTTTCACTTCTTTCTTTGGTAAATTTTCTTCGGCTAGTCATCAATTAATCTGCATTTTCGCCCAAAAAAAAAGAAGATGAAATTAAGAAAAATACAAATAATTCAACAAATAACACTATACATTTAAAGAAGAAGAGATTCATTAATTTTTTTAATTGAATTTATTTATGTATACATAAAAATAAGAGGTAGAGCAGTTTTAGATAACCACTTTAAATTCAAATTCAAAAAAGAAACCACTTTGTCATGTTGTAGTTTTTTTTGTTTGTTTTTTATAGCATTACGTGAATGAGTTAGTTTAGTAATGAGACTCTCTATGTTACATATTTTTGGATTTTAATCCAAATTTTATATTGATTGTTTGCAGACACTTGGCAATTTTAACATTATTTCAAATTGATTAAAAATATCGTGTATTTTAAAAAGTCTCATTTCAAATCAGTTATATGTTTTTTAGAAATAAAGTATATCTTCACAGTTTTATTTAATGAGTGGGCATTTTTGTTTTTTATTAATATCATTTATTATTTTTAATTGAAAAAACGGCTAATGCACATTAATTTTGATTATCTTTTTTCTTTTCTATTATTTTAAGATGTAAAAGATATAATGGACGTCTTTTGCCTATTAAAATTTAAATTTTAAAAAACGGTAAAATGTTAAAGTAATACTAAAAATTAGATATTTAGTATTTTTTCAGTTTTTTTTTAATTTTTTTAGTGTTTGCAATTTTTATTTTTTTTATTTCAAATTGATTAAAAATATGAGGGTAGTTATGTTTGAGTTTTTTTTTCAAATTTTATATTAATTAATTATTTTTCTAATTCATTATTAAATAATTAATTCTATTTTTTGTGGTGGTGACCTCTCCTATTATATATATATATATATATATATATATATATATATATATATATATATATATATATATTAGAATATTGATTCGGACCATACTTCAGCAAGAAGAACATAAATGACAACTTGTAATTCTTGGACTTGAGATATGATAGTTTTAGTGTCAATCATTTTGAACTACAAAAATTTTTTTAGTCACAAACTTCTTTAGTCCAGCATCTTCAATTTCATATATCTTTTCAATTGCTCCTCATAACTATGTCGAAGTTTTAAAATCATATAGACATTATATATGACATCTTCCAAACAATTTGAAATGTAATTCTTATATATCTTTTCAATTGTTCCTCGTAACTCTGTCAAAGTTTTAAAATCACTACAGACGTTATATATAACATCTTCCAAACCATTTGAAATGTAATTCTTACACATATTATTAAATTATTCCCAAACTTTCATCACTACAAAATGTTCATCATCAGAAGTTTCTTCTAACAAGACTGAGACATCCTCAATAAAAACTTTTTCAGGGATGGCCAGATAGAAGAACACCTCATGCTATCACCGTTGAAAGTATATACTTGATAAATTGTAGCATAAGTAGTTGCATAATTGACTCTATTAGGAATAGTTGATCAGAGATGAAGTATGAACTCCATGAATGTAGAAGGAGAAGAAGAAGAAAAGAGAAGAGAATTTTTATTCATTGAATGTTGTACAGAACTGATCTGCTCTAGCTCTTTTATACAATAATTGCATACAACACACGTGATTCAATATTTTACTAACTAACTCCTCTAACTGTCCGGCTCCAGCTGGCATTGATTCTAACTGACTAACAGTGTAATGAACTAACTGCTTACTAACTAACTCTTAACAGAACCTGGTCCTTCAACACTCCCCCTCAAGGTGGAGTTGGTGTATACATCTAAAACTCCTAGCTTGTTCACTAGATGATGATGTTGAGTGGTTCCCAGACCTTTGGTAAGCAAATCTGCTAGTGGTTCACATTGGACTAAACCATCCTTGATCTTCTCCCTCACAAAGTGACAATCTATTTCAATGTGCTTGGTCCTTTCATGAAAGATAGGATTAGCACTGATTTGAATTACTGGCTTGCTATCACAATGTAACTTCACAGGCATGTCAACTAATACATTTAGCTCCTTAAAACCCCTACCAACCAAATAACTTCTGATACAGTTGATGCCATACTTCTATATTCTGCTTCAGCTAAGCTTCTACTCACTGTTTGTTGTTTCTTGGATTTTCAAGATATTATTGATTCCCCCAACTTAACTATATAACCTTTCACTGACCTTCTAGTATTGGGGCATGATGCCCAATCTGAGTCACAGTATGCCTCCAAAGTTATGCTTCCAGTACTACTCAACAATATTCCCAATCATGGACATCCTTTTATATATCTTACAAGTCTCAATGTTGCCTCCCAGTGTGAGATCTTTCGTCTTTGCATGAATTGTGACAACACTTGAACTGTAAAGCTAATATTAGGTCTAGTTGTTGTGAGATATAATAGTCTTCCAATGAGTCTTTGATATGAGGTCACATCTTTGAACAAAGGATCATATGGTTTCCTTGTACATTCATCATAGTCTATTGAGGTCAATTTGACATTTACCTCTAAAGGTGTAGCTGCAAGCTTTGCTCCACTTAACCCAAACTCTAAAATGAGTTCAAGATCATATTTTCTCTGGTTAAGAAGTATTCCTTCCTTGAAACTCAATACTTCAATACCAAGAAAGTATTTCAGATCACCAAGATCCTTCTTGTTGAAATTATTGTGCAAATCAGTCTTTACTTCTTTAATCATCCTACTGTTGTTGCCTGTGATGAGTAAATCATCCACATAGATTAAGATCATAACTATCTCCTTCCCATCCTTCTTTGTGAATAATGAGTGATCATATGAACTTTGCATGTAACCTGCTCCAACTAAAGCTTCAGTTAACTTGAGATTCCACTGTCTAGAGGCTTGTTTGAGGCCATATAGTGATTTAAGGAGTTTACACACCTTGTACTTCCCCTGCCTATGGAAACCCTGAGGCAGATTCATGTAAACTTCTTTAGATAAATCACCTTGTAGAAAGGCATTATAAACATCTATTTGATATAATGACCAGTTGTTCGAGGTTGCTATGCTGATAACAACTCTTACAGTGATCGTTTTGGCCACTGAAGAAGAATTTTCATGGTAATCAAGTCCTTCCTGCTGATTATAGCCTTTGATCATCAATCGTGCCTTATATCTTTCCACTTCACCATTTGCTTTATGCTTTACTTTATACACCCATTTAGATTCAATAGACTGCTTACCAGGAGGAAGATCCACTATGATCTAGGTGTTGTTATGTTCCAAGGCATTTACCTCAACCTGCATAGCATCTATCCATTCTTGATATTTGTAAGCCTCCTTGAAACTTGAAGGTTCTGCAGTAATTGAGAAAGCTACTACATAGGATTGATAAGATGTGCTCATATTAGAGTAGGAGACATATTTCTCAATGGGATAGGAACAAAGTGCTTTACTTTTGTCACGACCCAACCCCATAGGCCGCGACTGAGGTCCGACCTAGACCCCCCCGTACACATATCTATTAGCTGAGGTCACATTGAATCGTAAATAAGACAATATCATGTAACAGAGCCCCACTGGGTGATAATATTTTCATAAACTGTAGCCCTTTTCGTTTGTATCACAACATGACAGGGCACGCAAGCCGACAAGACTGCCATAACATAATAACATATATCATATATCATGTAGACCTAGCTGAATCAAACTGACATACACAACCTACATATACATGTCTGCAGACCTCTAAAAATATAAATGACAACATATGGCGGGACAGGGCCCCCGTCGTACCCCCAAATGGACAAAACAATTTTTATACATCAGTGGACAATATCAAAAATTAGGCCCCAATACAATGGAGCCTCTTCCAGCTGAGGTGCATGGAATCCTAAGCTGACGAACTCCCAAAACCTACATCTGTACCTGCGGGCATGAACGCATCCCCTCGAGAAAGGGGGTCAGTACGACATATGTACTGAGTATGTAAAATGTAACATAATACACTGGAGGTATATTCGAAATAGAGAAGCAGGGGATAATATATCAAATCCAAAACCTGTACCTGTACTCTGTGAATCAGGAAAGCATGCATGCTCAAGTCATACCATATAGCCGTCCCTTTCAGGGGTCCGGTGAATCATATCTATAGGACCATCATAGGTCTGGTTCCATCTCCACCTTATTACATCACATCATCATATATCTATACACATATCCTGGCTCTCTATTGAGGAACTCAGTGAATAATGCAGTGAACTGTGCACGAGAACATATCCTGGCCCGGGACTCAGGGAAAGAAGTGTTACAATAGACACGAGTAGAGTAGTGAGTAACTATATGCAATTTAAATCATTATTAGAGACTTGACCGTATAAGAAGATTAAAATTTTGTCGGAGGACTCGAGTAGTAGTGTAGTCATCTCGAGTGACTTCTAAATGCCATTATGGGTAATATCAATTATAATCTCAGGTCTCCTAGACATGTACTAAAGTAAAGCCAAATCGCTTATGGAACCAGAAACATTTGTTAACAAATAGTCTGTAAGACTTGGAGCTTGTACATTTGTTACCTTTTTAACATATAAAAGTTTCCAGGGAAATAGTTCGATTATTATAAAAGTCCGATATTCAGACATAAATAAGAGATGCTAAGAATGGAGTTACCCCGAAACTCATATCATGTTTAACCTACAACTAAGACATGCCAGAAGAAGAAAGAGAATAAACTATATATAGTCTGTACTTTTCTTTATGTGGATATTTCGTACCCGTCCCATTCTAGGGCTCGGTGAACAACCCTGGCATCATAACCTCATTTTCATGCCAAGTACATAGAAAGAGAAAGGAGAGATAGCTTTTCATAAACTACTCTTTAACATGTAGAAGCCTTAACAAGCAATACTCAATCTTTATAGGGGTTCCATTATCAAACAGTGGATGGGGATTAGGAGGCATACTTGGAGTTCTGGGAATGGAATTATTCCCACATTCCACATACAATTCACTTAAGGCTAAGACTTGCCAAAAGGAAAGACAGATATCTTTACGAACTTATACCAAAACATGCCAAAAGAAAGCTTTACATACCTTTTGGGAGTTACCCTTTATCCTGCTCGTCTCGTCGTCTTCTGAACCTATTCAATATGAAAGTAATATGAATATCAACTACTCTTAACTTTCCAGCATCTTGGATTACGCCTTAATGTTAATGGAATCTATTTCCTTAGTCGTTTCCTCGACTAGTCCTTTAGTTTGTTAAGGCATTAATGAAAATTGGGCAGCACCTCCCCTATAATGTACCCTATCCGAATTTCCAATTAGGTCCCTAATACCTACAGCCAACCAACAACAACAACCTGCAACAATTCATACCAACAATATACAACATAAACTCCAAACGACTTATTCAAAAATACGATATCACAATAGGGCGTCTAGCCTTTATTTTATAACGCCTATAATTATACGCAATGGGGGTCATGTGGCTTTAACCAGAATCAACCTAAACCATATTAGAACATGTTTAGGTCCTGCAATAACACACCACACCCTTGCAGCAGCAACTCACAAGAACAACGCCTTACTTTGACGACAATTCGACTATAACGACTACAATTTAGTTTATTCTGAACGCCAAGTATTCCAATGATATTTACACACTTCCAGCCACCTATAGGGCGTGTAACATGCTCCATAAGAACACATAAAGCTCAAATTTAAAGAAGAAACCTTACCTTACGTTAAACTTGTCAAACTCGCCAAAACTATCCAAAATGTGAAATCTGGACAGCTTACTGTTTTACCTTGTCGCTTCGTTTCGAAGGGGTAATGGAGGGAAACAGGATTTACGTCCTTCATGAAAGTTATAGAAATGTGTCTTAGGGTATCAAAAAATTTCGAATCATCCCTACATCAATTTTGTACAAAACGATATGACCAAAATACTCACAGTTGTCCGTGTAGGATTTCCAAAACCAAATTTGGGCAGTACCTCCTCTACACTTCATCACCCTTTTTCGAGAAGCTAAAGGAAAAACTGGATTTTAGAGTCTGAACGAAAGTTATCTGCCTATGAAATACCTTTCCAAAACATATTAAATCATTCGAAACGAAACTGTACACAAGAAGTTATACCAATATTACTAACAACAGTCCCTTCCAAAAACGGGTTGGTTAATTAGTTCTTAACATTTTCTCCTTCAACTTTCTCTTATTTCTTTCCAAGTGTAAACTGAAACCATGGTTCCGTAGGCATACTAAGACACATGTATACACCCCTACATGGTTGAAAAACATTGTAGATAATTAATTCACGGAGGAAAATTGAAGAACTCACCTTTAATTCTTCAAAAACGTTGCTGCCTTGTTCCTTTTGGTTCTTCACGTTTTTTCCTCTCATTTGGCTGATGTTTTTGGATGGAAAATAAGTTAAGAGTCAGCCAACATTTATATATACACTTCCTTAGGAGGTGACACGTGGCAGCCTCCTAGGGTGCCACCTCGTCCAAGCTTCCAACACAAAACTGCCACATGGCAGCGTGGGGTCCATCCCAAGTAGGTGAGTCTCTTGCTTGCTTGTCACTTTCTTGCTTCACTTTCGTATGTTCGGAAACTAGTTTTTGCTCCCTCTCGTAGGTTCGTAATCTCATATTATTTTAAGAGCCTACGTAACCCATGCTATCCAAGCTTGGTACGTACTCCAATAGCTTAAGTGTGTAAGACTTCCAAGTTAGTAGCTTACGTAGATAAATCGAGTCCTACGACCCATTACTTGGCCTCCAATTCCTTCCAGAATCTTATGATTTCATCTCCAACCTTCTCTAGTATGGGGTATCACATTCTTCCTTCCCTAGAGCCGTTTGATATTGTCGTAGCGTATCCGGCTCACATGATAATGTCCAAGGAACTTATGAGACATTCCGAGTTTAAAAAGGGTGGGGTGTAACAGCTCTTTTTTTGAACTATATAGTTTTTATGCCACAAGGGTGGCTTAGAGACCCTAGCAGTCCTTCTATTTTCCTACTGAGAGATTACCATATCTGCAACTTCTGGGGCATCAGTAAGATTAGGAACATGGTCTTCAGGGTTGTTATTGGCAACTAGAGCAGGGTCCACATAGTCATGAGCATGAGTGTCTTCTAGCACTGGTAGATGAGAATCCACAGCTGAGTGATCATTGATAGCATCACTAGACTCACATGATAGGACATGTTCAGTAGTGCTTGGAGGCTGTTGCTCACACATGAATCAGTCAAAATTAGTAGTGGTTTGTAGAGATGGCAGTAAGTCTAAAGGAATGATAGGTTCCTTGAAAGGAAATACATGTTCCATGAAAGTGACATCTTTGCTAACAAAGAAATCTTGCTTTCCAAATCCAAAAGTCTATAACCTTTTTGTGTTTCTGAATAACCTATTAAGATAGCTTTGTTAGCTTTAGGTCCAAACCTATCTAGCCTAGGCATTATTGAAGCAAAGCACAAACAACCAAACACTCTTAGGTGATCTAACTTTGGTTCCTTTCCATACAACAACTTATATGGTGACTTACCAAACAAGATTGCACTTGGGATTTTATCGATAAGATAGGTGGCTGCTTTAATACAATGAGCCTAGAATCTGATAAGGACTCCACTTTGGAACCTTAGTGATCTTGCAGTATTTAATATGTGTCTATGTTTTCTCTCTACCACCCTATTTTGCTGGAGTGTGTAGGCACATGAACTCTGGTGAACAATACCAAGGGAAGAAAATAAATTGAAACATTTCCAGTTAAAAAATTCAGTACCATTGTCAGACCTCAGAATTTGAACCTTAACACCAAACTGAGTATTAACCATTGTCAAGAAATTTTTCAAAATAAGATGCACTTCACTTTTACATTGAATCAAGCATGTCTAGGTGTATCTACTAAAATCATCAATCACTGTGACAAAGTATTTCCTTTTATCTTAGGTAGGTATCCTATATGTACCCCAAACATCAATATGTATAAGCTGAAAAATGCAAGTGGATTTGCTATGACTATCAGGAAAAGCTATTCTACTTTGCTTAGCTATAGGACAAGTTTGACAGCCATGATGATTACTAGAGTTTATATGCCCTTTGAGTGCTGAAATGTATTCCATTGCCTTGAGGGATGGATTCTCAAGCCTCATGTGCCACAGATCAGTATTATTTGTGTCTTTTATTGCTGCACCAATAACTGCATTTATTTCATCTTTCAGTAGATAGACCTTTGTCTTCTCTACCAATCCTAATCATCCTGCCACTGTAAAGACCCTACAACACACAGAAGTTAGGAAAAAAACTAACACTGCATGATAAGTCCTTAGTAAGCCTCACAACAAAGAGGAGGTTGAACTTGAAATTAGGTACATGTAGGACATTTTTTATTTTCAAATCTCCCAAAATAATATAGTCTCTTGCATTGCTTATTTCATCCTTGATCCTTGACCTCTTAACTTTTGAAGTCATTTAACAGTTCTTTACAGAAAGTGATATGGTGAGTTGCCCCTGAATCAATGATCCATTCATATATACAAGGTTGAGCCATTAAAGAAAGTGTACCTGCCAGATTAGCCTTGCATCCACTTGTCCCATCTAGCCCTTTGTTATGTAGTAAATTCCTTACTTGATTCAGTTCTTCCTCATTCAGTTTAACATGTCCCATTCCTTGTCTAGTTTCCATCTTTTCAGCATTACCATTATTAGCATAAGGCTTGAAATTTCATGTTTTGGCATTGTTATTGTAGCTTTCTTGTCTGGAGTTGCCTGCTCCATTCTGATAGAATCTAGTTTGGTTTCCTGTTGTAATGTTCTTCCTTTTGCTTTTGAAGTCTGATGGATATCCTACCAACCTGTAACAGTCTGCTGCTTGATGGTTTTTATAGCCATATACCTCACAAGTTGTTCCAAATATTGGTTTCTTTCCTCTGAAATTTTGTGTCTTTCCTACCATCATTGTGAGTGGATCCTTGTTTGAATCAATTACTCCTAACATTCTTTGGCTTTCCTCTTGTACAACAGTAGCATAAGCTTGATTCACATTAGGTGTTTCAGTTTTGAAAAAGATATCACTACGCAATGCCTAAATGACTCATTCAATCCCATTAAGAACATCAAAAGTCTTTGCTGGTGCAAGTGATCTATATAAGTTTAGCTTCAGCACACTCACATGAAGGAGATGGTATTAACACATTAAATTCATCCTACAGATCTCTCATCTTAAAGTAGTAATCAGTAACAGAGTCATTACCTTATTTTAGGCTTGCAACTTCTGTCCATAGCTAATATACTCTTGTGAGGTTTGATTTGTCGAACCTTTCCTTGAAATCCTCCCACACTTTTTTGGCATTTGATGCATATACAATTATAGTCAACAAATTGGTTGTCACTGTGCTACTTATCCATGAAAGAACCACCGCATTGCATCTTTCCCATTGTACTACCAATTCATCTTTATACGAGCTTTTTACACAGGTTCCATCCACGAAACCCAATTTATTCTTTACTAACAGTGCTAATCTCATTGATCTACTCCAGAGTCCATAATTCTCTGGCCTTGTGAGTTTGATTGCGATCAACGCTACACCAGGTGTATCTGATGGCTGTAGATACAATGGATGACTGTGTGGAAGTGTTGCTACTATGAGCTCCGCCATGGCTGCACTCTAGATTCAGCTAAGACGATGTAATTTTTGCGGAAATTGATCTACTCCAGCAATCGTTGCTCTGATACCATGATAAATTGCAGCATAAATAGCTGCGTAATTGACTCTATTAGGAACAGTTGGCCAGAGATGAAGTATGAACTCCATGAATGTAGAAGGAGAAGAAGAAGAAAAAAGAAGAGAATTTTTATTGATTGAATGTTATACAGAACTGATCTGCTCTAGCCTTTTTATACAATAATTACATACAACACACGTGATTCAATATTTCACTAACTAACTCCTCTAACAACTCAGCTCCAGCTGGCATTGATTCTAATGGACGTTTTTGCCGATGTTATTGTAGGTGAATACGTTGCATAACTTGACAAGTCAACAATGTTGCAATAGAACAAGTAATAGTTGCTTCTCTCATTTCTGTTAATAAAACAAAATTCACAAACGTAATTAATAAGTCAGTGAAGATTTTATATCTTCAAATCGGACACAAACAAACAGATGCACTCAGTGAAGTTTTTATATCTTCAAACTGAGTACAAATAACAAAATATGCTTAGTGAAATTTTTTTATATCTTCAAACTGATCGGACACAAACAAACAGATGCACTCAGTGAAGTTTTTATATCTTCAAACTGAGTACAAATAATAAAATATGCTTAGTGAAGTTTTTTTATATCTTCAAACTGAGTATAATAATGAAGTAGAACATTCGAAGATTTTAGTTTTCACACCCAAAATAGAATACAAAAACTAATAATATATTATTATTATTAAATTTCTTTATCTTGTTACCTTCCGGTATTAGGAATAGTAAATCAGAAAATAGATTGAGTATGAAAAAAAGACTTTTTTCGAGCCCACAATTTACTTGTGTGTCTTTAAGAATTTAATTTCCTCATTGTCATCCAATGTTTAGAAGGGGAGCCTTGAAGTAACTGGTAAAGTTGCTGCCATGTGATCAGGAGGTCACGGGTTCAAGCCTTGGAAACAGTCTCTGGCAGAAATGCAAGGTAAGGCTGCGTACAACAGACCCTTGTGGTCGGGCCCTTCCCCGGACCCTGCGCATAGCGGGAGCTTAAGTGCACCGGTCTGCCCTTTTATTGTCATCCAATGTTTACGAATTAATTTCTCTCAAGATAGAATGAAAATCTATTATGTAAAAGTTGTACTGAAATTTACAGAACATCAGCAAACACAAACGGACTATCAAATCAAATCACACATTGTATACCTACATTTTTTGCTTTTGAAAATGAAGAAGAATGCAGTGAAGAGGGGAGAGATTTTCGAAAGTAATAATTTTTCAGTGTACAGATTGGGTCTTAACACACATGTTCGTAAATGCAATGTTTGTTCGAAAGGTCATTACCGTTTGAGAAAAAATAAAGTCTCGCTAATTTTAGAATAAATTATTGTGAGGAATATAATATTAGAATTCGGAAAATAAATAACGGAAATTAAAAAAATAAAGTTTGTCCAAAAAATATATCAACCAAATCTTTTGACCAAATTCTAATATAAAGATGAGTGACAACGACGATGCCAAGAAATACTCTCTTCTCAACTCTAATTATGAGCTAGAAATTATGCTAATATATGTAAATACAAAAGTTCTCATCTGCCAATCTAATAAGGAACAAATAAACTCAATTCAAGTTTCATTTTTCTTTATTTTGTTTCTCTATATTTCCCAATTCATACTTTAGATGAACAAACCCAACATTTGATTCATAAATATTAAGTAAGAAGTAGGCAATGAGTATAGAGAAGGCATACGTTTCGATAACACAATGGCTACTTTGAGAAATGGTCTTTCTAAAACTATCAAATAAGGAATGGAAAAATTAATCCAAAAATAGAAGCAGTACTGTTAAGGGTCGTTTGGTACAGGGAATAAGAAATAATAATCTTGAAATATATCACATGTTTTGATTAGCGGTATTACTTAATCTCGAAATGATTTATTCCACTATTTATAGTAATATAATGTGATAACTAATCTCATGAAATATCTCAATCCACTACCAAACAATCTCTTATAAGTGTTGATAATGAATGATGATTAGAGTAGAACAAAAGTAAAAAGCTATTTATAGGGTCCAATTTGATAAAGGATATTAAGTGAGAGGGTGGGGAGTAGCTGGAAGGATGGTCTGCGATATGCACAAATCATCAAAGGTTGATTGAAGCCCACATGAGGGCGAAAGGAGACATCAAGTGGGCCATTTCAGTTCTTTTTTGGGCAAATCTCAACAATAATAGAGTCTTCATTAACAGCTCTCTTTGATTTGACTATTCAATATCCAAAACAAAAAAATATTTTCCCTACAACAGTCTATTCAAAAGGAACACAGGGAAATCTCAGCAGATTTTGATTAAACTTAACACTATTGAAATAAAGATTTATGTGTTTGGTTGTTCATGTGGAAATGATGTTAAATATTGTAGTATTAGATGATGGCCCATTAATTAAAAGCTGTAAATGATACGAAAGACATGGTGCAGTAATAGCTCAAATAATGGCACAACATGAACACATGAAGCTTTATATGTATGCTGCGTTTTGTTGTTTTCTTCTGTCAAAGAGATTGATGTTACGTGAGCAGAAATCCAATGTGACAAAAGTGGCTGGGACTTGGGCACTGTTGAGTCTAATGAGTCTTAACTGTCTTAGTATGTTAGCATATGCATGGAATAGGACCTGCCAATTCTAGTGTGGGTCTCAACCTAACCTAAACGGTGACCCCTCCTCCCCTCTGTCACAAAAATTCAGAAGTGTCATCAGATGCCCATAACCATCCCTACTTACTGTCTCATTGTTAAAGATAGTAACTAGTTTTGGAAAAGAGTAAATAAGAGCCTCTTTGAATTAATTTTTGGCTTCTAATTTATATTTTAATTATTGTTATTAATTATGGCTTAAAAATAAGTATTTATAAATATTTTTTAATTTTACTCAAACACAAAACTGCTTAAAAGCTATTAGTCTCTGGCCCCATATGAAAATCAACCTTTACAAAGAACACCTAATATATCGTTGAAAAGATATAAGAAATTTTAGCCATTCATCTTTTTGATGATAAATAAAGATTTGATCTGTAAATTCAGGAAAAATCCATAAGTACCCCCTAACCTATCAGTTTAGAGATTTTGAGTTTCTTACCGTTTCTACTTTTTACCAGAACATTCATTATTTTTCCGATTGAAGAAAAAAAAAGGTAACTGCAACAACGTATGGGTATCCAATTCTATTACCGAACAACTCATATAAGCAAAGGAACACATTAACAGGAAAAAGAAATAAAAAGGCATACTCCATCTTTCTTGAAAATTAACAAAAAAAATTACATTAAAGAATTAGGGAACTCTCTTGTCACACCACAGTTACAGCAAGGTCCTTCATTTTCTATTTGTGCAATCCAAATCACAAATCGAAAGAGAAAATATGATGAAGAGCAGAAGATGAAGGCCAAAATATGTTTGCACCATACATGACGAATTAGTGTAATAACAACACTAATTATATTAGTACGAACTTAAAAAATTTAAATTAACATCATAGGCTACAATAACTAAGTAGCAACTGTAAAGCAAAATAAGACTACAATGACTAATAACTGTATTCCTAAAGAGGTGCATTTTGTTATTCCTCCAATATTAAGGTTTAGTAAACTAGAAACTATAAAGATAAAAATAAAAAAATAGTATCCGAGTCCACAGAATTCACTGTGTGTCCTTTAGAAAATTTAATCCCCTCACTGTATCCGAGGTTATGGATTATTTTCTCCCAAGATAAAACGGATAAACTATTAAAAAAGTAGTGATACCTCAAACTTCAATAATTTCAGCGAACTCAAAAGTCATCTACAAAATCACACAGAGACTCAACTTTGTTTGTAAGAAAATATATGCAGAAGAGAGAGAAATTCAATATTTAAAAATGAGAGAAAAATCATCTATTTATAGACAGCAAATGGTAGTGTGAACATATGATTACTGTGGCTTATAGGGAAAGTCTCAACCCTTCACAAAAGTCATAATCTTTCAGAAAAATCACAATTCTTCAAAAAAGTCACAACTTTTTTTATAAAAAAAGTCATAACCTTTCGGAACGGTCACAACCCTTTGAAAAAGTCACAATCTTTCGAAAAGGTCACAACCTTTCATTTTTCGTTCACACCTTTAAAATCCAATACTCCCCCACATGAATGGGGAAATGACTATTGTTAAAACATATGCATGAAAAACTGTGTGATTTGTAGGTAAGAATTAATTGCATATGCATAAGTAGGTTTTCCTTTGAACTTTCTGTAGTCAACATATATCGGATATACTCGGTCAATCGGTAGATTAGATATCTTTGAACCGTCACATTTTGGTGTATACCTAGATAACATAAGTCACACAATCAACCCTTTAACTATTTTTTGTTCTCATTACTTTATTCGTTTCAACCATGAACACTTCTTGGTTCATAAGTGCGTAGAGAACTGGCCTTATCGGATTCTCCTTGAAGTGGTTTACACTTCACACTTACATAGGTGATATCTAAATGTGTTATCCCGTAAAAACACCATTTGATATGCCCTGTATCAAACTTAGATATCATTAAAAGGTCCTAATGTCTTATCCTTGTTACTGAATATTGTCGCATCATGAGAATGGATCATAAAAAATATTTTGACAATGTTGAACCGTCATTAATAACTTTGTTTGATCTCCTTCATGAACCTAGATCTTGGGATCTCCAGTTTTCTAGGTAGAGTTACCGCCACGATGATTTGTCCTCAGCCATAGTCCCATTCCCTTTGATGATCATTCAACTCCTTCTCTAGTTAGGCCTTTTGTAAGTGGATCCAACACATTATCCTTTGACTTTACATAGTCAATTGTGATAATTCCACTAGAGAGTAGTTGTCTAACGGTATTATGTCTTCGTCGTATGTGACGAGACTTACCGTTATACACAACGCTCCCAACTCTTCCTATTGCAACTTGACTATCACAATACATGCATATAGGAGCTATTGGTTTGGGCCCAAATGTAATATCTTCTAAGAAATTCTGGAGCCATTCTACTTCTTCACCGGCCTTGTCTAAGGCTATAAACTCAGACTCCATTATAGAGCGAGCTATACATGTTTGTTTGGAAGATTTCCAAGATATCACTTCTCCACCAATGGTGAAAATATATCCACTTGTGGACTTAGTTTTAGTTGACCCAGTAATCCAATTTGTATCACTATATCCATCAACAACTGTTGGATACTTATTGTAATGCAAATCAAAGTTTTAAGTGTGTTCTAAATACCCCAGAACTCATTTCATTGCCATCCAATGATTTTGGTTGGGATTACTTATGTATCGACTCAATTTACTTATAACACAAGTTATGTGTGACCGTGTACAGTTCATGATGTACATCAAACTTCCCAACACTCTTGCATAATCCAATTGAGCTTGACTTTCATCTTTAATTTTAGCAAGATCAAGGTTCACATCAATTGGTGTTTTTGCACTTTTGAAGTTTAAGTACTTGTATTTTCAAATAGCTTTTTGGATATAATGAGTTTGAGACAATGATATACCTTGAGGAGTTTTGTGAATTTTAATTCCCAATATCAAATCGGCAACTCCTAGATCTTTCATATCAAATTTACTAGAAAGCATACACTTAATAGCATTTATGTTTGCAATGTCGTTACTCATTATTAGCATATCATCCATATATAAACAAATAATGATAACTTTGTTTGGAGTGTCTTTAATGTAAACACATTTATCACACTCATTAATCTTAAATCCATTTGTCAACATGGTTTGGTCAAACTTCGCGAGCCATTGTTGGGGTGCTTGTTTTAGTCCATAAAGTGACTTAACAAGTTTGCAAACTTTATTTTCTTTACCAAGAACCACAAAGACCTCGGGTTATTCCATGTAAATTTATTCCTCCAATCTCCATTTAAGAAAGTTGTTTTTACATCCATTTGATAAATTTCAAGGCCATATACTACTGATAGTGCAATTAACATCCGAATGGATGTAATCCTACTTATAGGTGAGTATGTATCAAAATAATCAAGGTCTTCTTTCTGTCTAAATCCTTTGATGAAAAGTCTTGTCTTATATTTGTCAATAGTTTCATTAGTTTTCATTTTTCTTTTGAAAATTCATTTTGAACCCAAAGGTTTGTTTCCTAGAGGAAGATCAACCAACTCCCAAGTATGGTTGCTCAAGATTGAATCAATTTCACTATTGACAGCCTTTTTCCAAAAAGATGAGTCCACATCGGATATAGCTTCTTTGAATGTTTGAGGTCATATTCAAGAAGAAATGTTATAAAATTAGATCCAAATGAAGTAGATGTCCTTTGATGTTTACTGCGCCTTGGATTCTTTTTATTAGGTACATTCTCCTTTGGTTCTTCTCGAGGTCATTTAGACCCTTCACTAAATACTTCAAATCTAGTTTTATAAGGGTAGATATATTCAAAAAATTCAGCAATATCTGATTCTATTATCGTATTTTCATGAATATTCGGATGTTTGAACTTATGAACTAAAAATCGACATGCTTTACTATTTGTAGCATATCCAATGAAAACATAGTCCACAGTCTTAGGTCCTATTGTGACCCTCTTAGATTTAGAAACTTGGATTTTGGCTAGACACCCCACACTTTGAAATATTTCAAATTTAATTTTCTTCCTTTCCATTTCTCATATGGAATAGACCGTGTTTTGCTGTGGAGAAATCTATTGAGTATTCGATTTACTGTAAGGATGGATTCCCCCTACAAGCTTTGTGGTAAACCTGAACTTATAAGTAAGACATTCATCATTTTCTTTAAAGTTTGATTTTTCTTTCTATAATTTCATTTGATTGAGGTGAGTAAGGGGCAGTAGTTTAATGGATGATTCCATTTTCTAAACATATTTCTGCAAAAAAAGATTTATACTCTCCACCTCTATCATTTCTTATCATTTTTATCTTTTTATTCAACTGATTTTCAACTTCAATTTTGTATTGTCTAAATGCTTCTATAGCTTCATCCTTACTATTCAACAAATAGACATAACAATATCTAGTGCAATCATCAATAAAAGTTATAAAATACTTTTTTCCACCACGAGCTGGTGTTGACTTCGTATCCCAAATGTCTGTGTGAATTAATTCTAAGGGACTTGAATTCCTTTTAATAGATTTATAAGGATGCTTAGCATACTTAGATTCAACACATACTTGACATTTTGATTTATTGCACTTAAAGTTAGGCAATACATTTAAGTTGTTCAATTTTTGCAAGGTTTTATAATTGACATGTCCTAAACGTGAATGCCATGAATTATTTGACTCAAGTAAGTAATAAGAAGCTTGAACTTTATTATTATCAATAACCATTACATTCAGTTTTAAAAAGCCCTCAGTGAGGTAGTCTTTTCCTAAATACATTTCATTCTTACTAACAACTACTTTGTCTGAAACTAGAACGCACTTGAATTCATTTTTGATAAGAAGACCGGTAGAAACCAAGTTCTTTCTCATTTCTGGAACATGACAAACTTTGTTTAGCGTCACCACCTTGTCAAATGTCATTTTCAGGAATACTCTACCATATCCTTCAATCTTAGCTGTTGCAGAATTTTCCATATAGATAGTCTCATCAGGTGCGACAGGGGAATAAGTAAAGAAGGCTTCTTGGATCGCACAAATATGTGATGTGGCTTCTGAATCAAGCCAACATTCTTTGGGATTTCCTACCAGGTTGCATTTGATCAGCATTGCATATAAGTTTTCAACATTCCCATTTTTATCAACCATGTTGGCTTGACCTTTCTTCTTTTCCTTCTTGAGAGCACGACATTCCACAACCTTATGTTCAGTTTTTCCATAGTTGTGGTAGTCTCCTTTGAACTTCTTTTTACTAGGATAGTTCTTTAGTCCAGAAGGTGTTTTTCCTCTTTTTTGATTTATTTGGACCATCCTCAATAATATTTGCTCCCATAATTGTTGAGTTTCCTCTAGCCTTCTTTTTGGCAGCCTTGTCGTCTTCCTCGATCCTAAGATGAACAATCAAGTCTTCAAGAGTCATCTCCTTTCGCTTGTGCTTCAAATAATTTTTGAAGTCTTTCTATGAAGGAGGCAATTTCTCGATTAATGCCTCTACTTGAAATATTTCGTTTATGATCATACATTCTGCCAAGAGATCATGAATAATGACCTGTAGTTCTTGGACTTGAGACATCACAGTCTTGCTATCAACTATCTTATAGTCCAAAAATTTTGCAGCCACAAACTTCTTTAAGCCTGGATCTTCAGTTTTTTATTTCTTCTCAAGAGCATACCAGAGTTCTTTAGAGGTTTTACAAACACTGAAGACGTTATACAAGCCATCTTCCAATCCATTGAGTATGTAGTTCTTGCAAAGGAAATCAGAATGTGTCCATGCCTTAGTCACAATAAGTTTTTCGCTGTCAGGAGTTCCTTTCTCTACCACAGGAACATCTTCATTTATAAACAGTTGTAGACTGAGTGTAGTCAGATAGAAGAACATCTTCTGCTGCCAACGTTTGAAGTTAATACCAGTATACTTTTCAGGCTTTTCTGTAGTAGCCATTGTTGTAGAAACTAGTGTTCTACTGGTTGAAGACAATGTGTTTGCTTCAAAACTTGATACATTTGTATCTCCCATTTTGTTTGACAAAACAAAAGTAGTGTTAAACAATAGAATAACCAAATAGGGATTTTTGTTCAACTCGATGAAGTTTTTATATTCTTCAAACCGAGAAAAATAAAAACTCAATTAACTTGATGAAGATTTTATTTCTTTGAACCAAGTTAATCACTGGAGTAGAAAGTCTTTCGATTTTAGTTTCCAGCCCCCCAAACAGAATATAAGATGAAGCAGAAATATACAATTTGTTTCTAGTTTAAACATGAAGTTTTTATGTTCTACCAATCATTAACCGAATGAATCTTGAATACTGATGAAGTTTTTATACTCTTCAAATCAGTATTAGATTCAGACAGAGTAGAAAACCATAAAGATTTTAATCTCCAGAACCATAAGATACAAGAGAAAATAAATTAAATTTCTTAAGTTTGTTATTCCTCCTGTATTAAGGTTAGTAAACTAGAAACTATAAAGATGAAAATAAAAAAAAAGTATCCGAGTCCACAGAATTCACTGTGTGTCCTTAAGGAATTTAATTCCCCCACTGTAACCGAGGTTATGTATTATTTTCTCCCAAGATAAAATGGATAAACTATTAAAGAAGTAGCGGTACCTCAAATTTAAATAATTTCAGCGAACTCAAAAGCCAACTACAAAATCACACAAAGACTCAACTTTGTTTGTAAGAAAATATATGCAGAAGAGGGAGAAATTCAATGTTTAAAAATGAGAGAAAAATCCTCTATTTATAGACAACAAAAGGTAGTGTGGACATGTGCTTATTGTGGCTTATCGGAAAAGTCACAACTCTTAAAAAAAGTCACAACTTTTTTTTTTGAAAAAGTCATAACCTTTCAAAAAGTCACAACCTTTTGAAACGGTCACATCCCTTTAAAAAAGTTACAACTTTTCAAAAAGATCATAACTTTTCATTTCTCTTTTACACCTTTAAAACCTAAAACATTCTGACCTGAGAAAATAGTGTAGCATCCAATATCAGTTGAGAGTAGTGTAGCAGTCCAATATCAGTTGAGAAAATAGTATAATTTTATTCCTTTTACAAGTTTATTTTAATTTGGATTTCACATTTCAATAAGAATTGATTGGAATTTGATAACAGTCGAAAATAAATGTAATTTAGTCCATGGAGATGATCTGTATTAAATTAATTGCATGAATTGGCCTATATTAAATTTGTCCATGCAACTTATCAAATTCTTCAGATTTTTACAACAATTAAGAGTGTTGAATTATCATCCGGTTTGTGAAGGAATGTTGTATTCATTAAGTTAATTAAAGCTACAAAACGGACATCCACCAAATGGAATAATTGCCCACATTCACCCTATTAAAAGTAATAGAAGTTTCTATCATTTATTGGAAGGTTATTTTTTTGGCTCAAGGATAAAATGGTCACACACTTTTTGAGATTTCTACTTTTTATAATATATTATATCTATATTATTATTATAATGATAATATTATATATTAAATATTATATATTACAATGATATATTATATATGATTAATGGTATTATTGTAGTAACTCGACTTTATAGGATTATTTTGGTATTTCAACTTTCTATTTTTTTGTTTTTCACTTTTTAATAATATATGATTTTAGCTTAGAAGTACCTAAAATAAGACAATTCAAACAGGCTAAGAGTCCAATTTTAAATTATTTCTACTGCTCTTTTGAGATTTCAAGCGCTATTTCTGCAAGTGATGCTGTAGAAAAAGGGGATCCTGAAATGTGAATAATTCATAAACTAGTGTACTTGGCCGCGCTTCACGCGCTTATAAAAAGAACTAAAATAAGGTTGTATACTAATATCATTATTTACTTTAATAAAAGGAAACTATTTTTTACTAATCACACAAATTTCATAAATGAGAAGCTATGAAAAATATTTAGGTTAAATATGAAACTTATATAAGAAATTAATAAATGTAAACTTGCAAAAGTTAAATATTAAAAATAAATTTAGTGGAAAAAGAGATGGTAATGTTAAGATTACTGGATGTAAACTCGAGATGTGATTGTTTTTTTTTCTTTTTTCTCTGAGATACCTTTTCTTAATTATATTTTTAGTATAATTTCTCTACATTTATGTAAACTTAAGATGTAATCGCTTTTTTCTGCTTTTTTGTAACCTTTTTTTTTAGTTACTCTTTTAGTATGATTTTTCAACAATATATAAACTTGAGATGTGGTCACTATTTTCTCCTTCGTCTGAAGTCCTTTTCTTAATTGTATTTCTTTAATGTAACTTCTCAACACATATACTTCACAAAATTCACATATTTTCATCTATCTAAATAAAATAAGATTTAAAAGACTAAAAAAGAAAAATAAGAAGAAATAGAAAAAAAATGAAGAAAATGATGAAATTAATTAAATATACCTATATTTTGTGACAATTGTTATTCCAATCATCTATAAGGGGCATATTCTCCAATTTCAGTTACTTAGTTTTTCACATCAATATTTTTTTTAGCTCCGCTTCTTCCTCCTTTTTGTTAACTTCATCACACTATTTACGTTCTAGTTTTTGTCTGTTCACCAACCTAAAGAATTATAATATTAAGATCATTAAATTTTTTGTATTAAAATCAAAAAACAAAGAAAGACAAGAAAGAAAATTAATTTAATAATAAACATAAAAAGAGAGCAAAAAAGAGAATTAGCTGCAAAAAGATTGAAAAAAATGGCACGTATAAATTCCTATTTCTTGTAGTTTTGCTTGGATTATGTAAAAATATTAAAGTGTATATTTCACATTTCAAATAAATACTACATTAATATCCAATAAATTCCTAATAATAAATAGTCATAGTAATTAAGAGGATTAAAAATGTGACTTTGGACTTGTTTGTAACATAATAGGGTAATATTTGCACATTATTACGTAAATAATGAACATTAATAATAGAAATAAAAAGATAATCAGAAATAGAGTTATTGAGATAATTATTTTTATAAAAAGTTAAATAGAAAGTAGGAAGAAACCCCCCGAAAAATAACCAAATTAAAGAGATGACACTATACTCTTTTAGTGCCAACAATTATTATATAGGTATATATAGATTTTTAAGAATCACCATTTTTTTTCCAAAAAAATCAACACATTATCTTACTTTTTTTTCTTTCAAAAAATAATAAGCCTTAATTATATAGAATAATTTAAACCGAAAAGCAATTTAAAGAGATAATATTTTAAATGCCTTTCCATTTTAACTGAGCAATAAATGTAGAGAGTTAGAAAATTATTGTTTGAGTGATTTTAATTTTTCATAAATACTTCAAGGGATATATAGGAGAAAAAATTGATAAAAAGAGAAATACTAATGATGATAGTATTACAAAAAGAATATTTTTAAAAACTTAAAATATGAACATTATAGTATCTAAAAAGTGTAGTAGGATTTTGGAAAAGTAAAAAAAATTAATCAATATAAATATACAAGTTTCATTACTTCAATCCAAAAACATTTTGTTCGCAAAACTTTGTTTCCAAAAAATGAAGCAAAAATTATATCATGAAAGAATTAATTAAATTTATTTATTTTCTTTTTCATATTTATACCCTTCAAAAAATTGTTATCCTTACGTGAGTAATTAAATCAATTCTGCTTCACTTTTTACTAATCATATGAAACATCCCAAAATTTACTTTCTATTTTGACCAGTTCCTCCGATCATTGCTCATTATTTTTTTCTTTTTTTTAATGTCATGTTTTAAATCAAGATGACATATTTTAACCAAGAAACATAATAAAATAAATCCTATTTTTAAAAATATCCCAACTTGCAAACACAATAAATTAACTTTACCAACAAAAAAAGACAGATGTATTCACCTGAGTAAATAAAATTTTTGAAGAGTGTTATCAACATAACATAATCAAATTCTCTAAGAATTGTAGAGAAAATCAAAGAAAATAAATGAAATAATTTTTTTAAAGAATTCATGATTCATATCTTTATGAACACAAATAAATGATATTAAATGTATGATTTCAACAAAGAAAGAGTTATAATTACATTAGACATATTAGATTATTTTACCTCATAAAATTGAATTATGCAAGAATGCCTAATAATTTTTATTATAGATATCCCTTTATAATCTCCAAAATATGATCAAACAAGTTAAGAATATTTTCCAGCAAAAAATGAAGAATAAGGAGAAAACTGCATTTAATCATAAGTCTTCCTACACATATGATCATCTTTGAAAAAACATAAATAATTAAAAAGAAGATGATACGACAAAAACTTTACTTCTTAAGCACCTCAAAAAAATAAATAGAGAATAACCAACCTATATAGCTCAAAATCCATTAATATTCCTCCTGCTAATTTCAATCCGATACAAGAGTCAAGAAAATAATAAACAATTTATTAATCCTAAAATGAATCTCCATTTTTATGGGTATAAAGAGAATCATAAGGATAATAAAACAAATAATTTATCCAGGAGAAAATCAAAACATGCTTTGACAAATTAGCCTTGCTTGCTAATTAAAAGTAATACATGAAATCATAACTGCAAAAATAATGCACCTCAAAGCTTAGAAATATTCTAACATACCTCCCACTAATTCTCCAATCGAGGCAATAACTGCAAAATAATACACACTTCGTAATTTTATAGTGCTATAAACTTATACATTAAATAATTGAATGTTATGAATATGAAAGATTTGAGGGTTATGGATATTATTAATACTAATTAAGAGTAGTATTTATGTAATTGAATAGATATGAGTTAAGAAGGTGATTTTGGAAGAAAAAAATAATTGAAAGAAATAAGAAAAAATAGTTCAAAAAAAGGAGAAATAAGATAAATATGAATGGAAGCCACAGAAAGTTGCCACATCACCTTATATATATATATATATCAGGAGTGGAGCTATACCTTAACAAGAGTGGTCAGATGAACAACCTTCGTCGGAAATTTTTTGCGAGTATATATGTTAAATATCGATACTTTTTGGTTATATACTAATTGTTGAACACTCTTGATATAGTAAAAAAAGATAGCTCAATGGTTAAGGCTATTCAAAATTGCCTTAGGGGTTGGGTTCGAATTTAGACTTAGGTGTTTTGTTTAATTTTTTTTCATTCTCTTTTTTAATTTAAAGAGAACAAAACATCAATTTATTTTTTTTACTTGTCCAAAAATATGAACACTCTGATAAAAATCTTGGCTTCGCCACATTGTATAAATTCATCAAGTTCATAGTCCATTCTTCCAAATTCACCATTCTGGTTCAAGACTTTCACCTTGGAGGACTAAAAGAAAAAACAAATCATTAAATATCCTAGCTGGAAATAGGCGTTTTTAACGGATCCTGTCAAGTAACCATACAAAAAGTGACTCAAAGTTGGAACCAAACATAATGATATCCAAAGCTTCTTTATCTTTTATATTTACTAATCAAATAATTAGTGCTCAAGCATCATGAAGTATTCTGCTTTTATGAGCAAAGAATCATTGAAATTATAGGAAAGTAAAGGTAAGGATATTGAAAGGATCTGATCTTAACAAATAAAATAGAAAGCAATAATAGCACATTGAAAAGAAGCTTCTTTAATTCATTCATTAGTACATCAAGGACGTGTCCCCCTTTCACTTTCCTTCCCAACCTCTTACAGTTCCTCATTTCTACCTCAAATTGCCATTACACAGAGGAATTAATAACAAACATCTTTCTCCAAACGAATATAGAAAATAAATAATAGGAAAAATATAAAAGAAAAGCCAATAAGTAAGAAAAACCTGCCTAGTTTCTATGGCAATAAACATTTTCATATATCAATACGGTGGTAGTGCTGAAGGAGCCTGTTGGCTTCTCTTAGGCCACTAAAGTAAGCACCATGAGTTGTTGAATAATGGGTTCTATGTGTTGCTTCCCCTGCAAACAGAATTTGAAGTGGAGGGGAATTAAAACTATGATTGCTCCTTTTTGGCAATGGCTCAGCCATACTATCCAAATCATCTCCACTTGATCCAACTGCCACATAACTATATGACCCTAAGAAGAGTGGATCTGTACCCCATTGGCTCTTTAAAACCTTATCAAATTTGATGGAAGAGTTAGCATGCCCATTGCACAAGTCATGGGTGTTGTTGAGATGCCTCTTTGAGTTTTCTAGTAAATTTGAGATCATTGTTGAGAAACCATCAATGATCTCCTCATCACTAAGTGATTCAAGCTCAAGAGCCTCTTTCCCGGCAAACCATGACAATAGAACATTTGAAGTGCCATAGATAGGACATAAAGAAGCTGTCCTCCTCATCCACCAGGGGATTCTTGGATGCCTTAATTTTGAGTCTGACTGATGGAAGACCATCTGCAAGTTAGGAAACTTCATGGCTTCATCCTTGTTTGGACTTAGTTGCAAGAATAGCTTGTTAACAACACCAAAACCAAGCCTTGAGATTGCTTCAGTCTTAAATCTAGGAAGTGGAGGACTAAACATTGCTTCAGTATTATCGCCAATCCCTTGTTTTAGAACCCCAAGTGACACTGTAACAATCACATGATCAGCATACATGATTGCTCCATCATAAAAATGTAGCTTTACTGGCTTAGTAACATCACAGTTTACACCATCATCAGGCTGCCATTCAATTTTTGTGACCTTTCGGCCTAATTGAATCATACCAGCTGGCAGAACAGATGCCAAAGATTCAACTATAGTGGAGTAGCCTTTGGCAATGGTTATCTCTTTCCCTGGAAACATACGATACTCGCTTTCTGCATTAAAATCTAGAGTCTCCAAATCACCAGCTGATGTGTAAGTCCTTTGTGTGTTCTCAAGCATTGCAAAAATTCCTTCCTCCAGTGATTTTCTGGTCCAGTTATCGAACCCCGGGGTTTCCTCTTGGTTTTTCATCGAACTCCAGTAGGCATCAAGCCCTTTCCTTAGGAAAGAACCAACACTAAGATTCCTATTGGAGGATCTGTAAGTTTCAGCAAATTCGACATCATCAATAGGTTTCCCTTGAGCAAAATCCATCAGTTTCTTGAAAAGGTTGGATATGGGGTCAACAATGGAAGAATTGAGCTCATAACCTCCTTCAGCTATTGTCAATGGCTCATCCAAGTACTCATCCATACACTCCCAAGGCTTGTCTGAATCAAGTGAGTCAATCTCCTGAGCTATCTTGTAAACAGGGCTACCCCCAATTCCATGGATCCAAGTAGCACCCATCTCAATCCTACTCCCAACAAACTCTGAAGTTTTAATCCTTCCACCAATCCTATTACCACCCTCCACAACACAAAGCTCTAACAATTCTTTAGAGCATGCAGTTGTGTAGATCTTGTTAGCTGCTGTAAGACCTGCCATTCCTGCACCTATTATCACAACTTTTGGTTTCTTGGTCACCATTGTAGCTATTATTTCTAAAGGGCTGTAGTATCCCTAGCCAAAGGAAAATGACAAGGAAGAAAGAGTAAACAATTTCGTGAGGGGTGTGTAGGAGGAATTAATGAACAAGAATCAAATATATAAGGAGGGTACTACACAGTCTGCCCCCCTTTCTTTTACATAGTTTATTTCTCTAATAAAGACACTCATCTATCTACCCATAGTTTATTTCTCTAATAAAGACAGGCCTCTACTTTTCTTAGCCTCCACTGTTAGTGTAGCCAATACACTAATGCCACCCCCTTTAAACACCAATTTAACCAGTCTGAACACCACTGCTACTTACACTCAATATGTATAATATATACATTGGTATACATGTCTCAGTCTGTATATAAAGAAAAGAAAAAAGAAAACCACACACACACACGAAAGCTTCAACAACACACAACCAATAGTCATAAACATGTGTGCACATATTTATTTATTGAGTTCCAACTAAAAACATAAAAAGCTTTGGTTAAGCAGAGTATTTTGATGCCAACATCAATAATATGTTGATGATGCCTTTCACCAACCTCACATGTGAATCAGGTAAACAAAGGCCCACCAACTGAAACACATTAAATGGTCCTCATGAGTAATCAGTGAAGAACTAGCCATGAATATCTTTCAACCTTGTAATAAAGGTACTCATCAACTTCACAACCCAATGTTGACTTAGCATTAACAATGATTATCCTATTCTGGTTGCACGTAACATTTTTTTTTTTTTTTTTTTTGTTATTGAGCAATTTTATGACTTTTATTTGACTAGTTCTTGAACACGTATATTCCATATTAATTATTATTAATTTTTTAATGGCATCAAAAATTTTGAAAAATTGTGTGTAATGATTAATACGAAAATTTGAACGAAAAAAGAAAATACAAAATGGCGATTGTTTGAGCTTATTTGACTGACTTGAATATTGAATGCAAAATAATTAGAGATCTCAAGTTGAATAATCATATTTAGATTGGGCTTATATATGTATAATTGTCATGATCCGATTTCTCAGCTTATGATGACACCTGCTAACACCCACATGCAGGTAAGCCTAACTCTTAGCCCTTAGCCAGGAACCATAGACAATGTGCTATCAAGCGAAAGATGAACAAATAAAGCAAAAAATAAATAGTAATGAGAACAAAAAAAATAATACACAAGGAACCACCCCAAGACCTGACATCAGTCTGTAATTGAGTATCTAAATCAAAATAGGAGTACAAGGCTTTTAAAATACAAATATAAGTATATACAATCTTCGAAAGCAGGTAAAGATAATATAGATGGAAATCAGCAACTCCGGACGCCAGGAGCTCATCCAATCTCTGAATGCAAGCTACTCCGCACCAAGAATAAGTCACCGATGATAACTCGTACTATGATCAGTAGGATGCAAAAGTATAGTATGAGTACCAAACGAATGGTACTTAGTAGGCATATGTTGACTGAGCTCCACAGATAAAGTAAGTATAGATAATATATAACCAGGTAAATATAGCACAAGTAACTAATCAGGAACTAGTACAAGGTAGTACAGGAAATAAGATAAAGATGTAGGATACATAGACGAAAGAGCAGAGTCAAGAAAGCACCTAAAAGCGCAAACAATCTATTTACAATAAGAAGGTGCCATATGAGTCAACTAATGAAGAATGAAATACTAACTACCACCGCTAATCACATAGCCACCTAAGTACTAATCCAACTGAATCTAGCAGAAAATACCAACCATAACTGTTACACCCCGCACTTTTGAACCTTGAAACGTGTCCCTAATCTTTTTTAAAGTAGCCATGAGACCCCTACTATCCACACACATTAAACAACTCGAAGGAAAGAAGAATGTGATACCTCGTGAGAGGGAAGGTTGGAAATAGAGTCATGAGAATCCAGAAAGAGTTGGAGGCTAAAAATAAAATGAGTCGTAGGACTCGATTTACCTACGTAAGCTACTAAGTTAACAGTATTATACACTTGATCTACTTAAGGATATATCAAGCTTACGTAGTACGGATTACATCGACTCTTTAAAATAAGACGAGATTATGAACCCACGGGGGACAGGAGAAGGCGACACGTGGTAGCAAAGGAGGTGCCACATGGCAGCCTAGGGAAGTGCCATGTGGAAGCAGGTGACCCACCTGCTTGGGGTCAAGTAGGTGACCCACCTACTTGGCGGTGTGCCCCACCAAGAACACGTGGCAGCCTTGGAGGCTAAGGGTGTATCCGTGGCCCAATAAGGGCTTGACACGTGTCACCCTTAGGGGCTGACATGTGTCACTTCCTAAGGAACCATATATATGTATGCTAATGACTCTTAAGTCATTTGGAACTCAAAAATCAGCCCAAAATATAGAGAGAAAAACGTGAGAAGAAGAAGAGAAAGGGGCAGCCATGGTTTCTAAGAAATTAAGGTAAGTTCTTCAATTTTCCTCCGTGAATTAATTATCTATGATGTTCCTCAACCCCGTGGAGGTGTATATATATATCTTAAGATGTCTACGGAATTAATTCTTCAGCTTGGAACTTGAGAAAAAGTTGAAAGAACAAAGAGGGAAAACGTTAAAAACTAGTTAACAAACCCATTTTTGGAGGGGATAGTTATTAGTAATATTGATATAACTTCTTGTGTATAGCTTCGTTTCAGGTGATTAAATATGTTTTGGAAATTTATTTCATAGTTCTATAACTTTCATTTAGATTTTAAAATCCAGTTTTGCTTTTAGCTTCTAGAAAAACGGTGATGAAGTGTAGAGGAGGTATTGCCCAGATTTTGGTTTTGGAAATCTTACACGGACTGCTGTTGGTGTTTTGGGCATATCTTTCTGTACAGAATTTTTGTAGGGATGATTCAAAATTTTATGCGATCCTAAGACACATGTCTATAACTTTCATGAAGGATATAAATCCTGTTTCCCTCCATTACCCCTTCGAAATGAAGCGACAAGGTAAAACAGTAAGCTGTCCAGAATTCACGTTTTGATAGTTTTGAGTGAGTTATTGCTGCAGGGGTGTAAAGTATTGTTGAAGGGCCTAAATGCATTCTAAAAGGGGTGTGGATGCTTCTGGTTTCAGCCACACGACCCTTCGTTTCGTATAATGAAAAGCGTTATAGAATAAAGACTAGACGCCCTATTTGATATCATCTTTTTGAATGAGTCAATTGGAGTTTATATTATATATTGTTGGTGTGAATTGATGCAGGTTGTTGTTGTTGGTTGGCTTTAGGTCTTAGGGACCTAATTGGAAATTTGGATAAGGCACATTATAGGGGAGGTGCTGCCCAATATTCGGCGACGCCTTGGCAAATAACAGAACTAGTCGGGGAAACGACTAAGGAAATAGATTCCATTACTACTAAGGTGTAACCTAGGGTGCTAGAAAGTTAAGAGGGGTTGATATTCATATTACTTTCATGTTGAATAGGTTCAAAGGATGGCGAGGCAAACAGGATAAGGAATAATTCAGACAAGGTATGTAAAGCTTTCTCTTGACATGTTTTGGTATAAGTTCGTAAAGCTATCTTTCTTTCTTTTTAGCAATGTTTAGCCTTAAGTGAATTGTATATGAAGTGCGGGGATAATTCCATTTCAAGAATTCCAAGTGTACACCTCATAATCCCTATCCACTGTTCAGTATTAGAGTTCTTGTAAGGATTAAGTATTGCCTAGTAGGGCTTCTACGTGTTAAACAGTAGCGTGTGGAAAGCTATCTCTCATTTCCATTGATATGTATTGGATACAAAAATGAGATTATGACGCCATAATGGTTCACCGAGCCCATGATGGGACGGGTACGAAATATGTATATGAAGATCACCTAAAGGAAAGTACAGACTATATAGAGCTTATTCTCTTTCTTCTTTTGGGCATGTCTTTATCTTAGTCATAAGTTGAATATGATACGAGCTCCGGATGTAACTCCATTCTTAGTTTTCTCGCATTTACTTTTGAATAACGAACTCTGGTAGTAGTAGAACTATTTCCCTGGAAACTTACAGATGTTAAAAAAATACCAAATGTACAGGCTCCAAGTCTTAAAGACTATACGATACTAAGTGTTTTAATTTCGTAAATGATTTGGCCCTATTTAATACATGTCTAGGGTCCTCGAGATTACTTTTGAGGCAGCCCATAATGACACTTAGAGGATACTCGAGATGACTACACCGTTGCTCGGGCCCTCAGACAAAAGCTTAACTTTCTTATTTTGTCGAGTCTCCGATATGATTTAAATTTCATATAGTTACTCACTACTCTACTCATGTATATTGTAACACTTCTTTCATCGAGTCTCGGGCCAGGTCCATTCGTGCACAACTCACTGCATTATCCACCGAGCCCTTCACTAGAGAGTCGAGTATGTATGTATATATATATGATGATGATGTGTTGCAATAAGATGGTGATGGCGCTGGGCCTATGATGACCCTACAGATATGATTCACCGGACCCCTGAAAGGGCCGACTATATTGTATAATTTGAGCATGCATGCTTTCATGATTTACAAAGTACAGGTACAGGTTTCCAATTTTGATATTTTATCCCCTGCTTCTATACTTCATATATGCTTCCAGTTGTATTATGTTATGTTTTACATACTCAGTACATATGTCGTACTGACCCCCTTCTTCGGAGGGCTGCGTTCATGCCCGCAGGTACAGATACAGGTTTTGGGAGTCCATCAGCTTAGGATTCAATGCAGCTCAGCTGGAAGAGGCTCCATTGTATCGGGGCCTAGTTTTTGATACTGTCCACTGGTGTATAAAATTGTTTTGTCCATTCGGGGGTATGGTGGGGGCCCTGTCCCGCCATATGTTATCTGTTATATTTTTAGAGGTCTGCAGACATGTATATGTGGGTTTTGTATGTCAGTGTGATTCAGCTAGGTCTACATGATATATGATATATGTTATTATGTTATGGGAGCCTTGTCGGCTTGTGTGCCCTATCATGTTATGATACAAACGAAAAGGGCTATAGGTTTATGAAAGTATTATTACCTAGTGGGGCTCTGTTACATAATATTGTTTTATTTATAGTTTAATTTGACCACAGCTGATAGCTAGGTATACGAGGGTCCAGGTCGGACCCCAATCGCGGCTTACGGGGTTGGGTCATGACAATAATTCCAGACTAGGACACCCTGCAGATCAACTACAAATACAACAAGAGATAAGTACAAGCTGTTATACCCCGTACTTTTGTACCTTAGAATGCTTCTTAAGCTTCTTAAGTTTCTTGAAAGGTTCTTAAGTTTCGTGGAAGGTCCGTAAACCTCTTAGAAGTTACCATACAAGCCAGATAATCTATAACGCTACCAAACAATTCTAAGGAAGGGAGAATGTGACACCCCATAGTAAGGAAGATTGGAAATATGATTATAAGAATCCGGAAGGAGTTGGAGGCCAAGTAATGAGTCGTAGGACTCGACTTACTTACGTAAGCTACCAACTTGGAAATCTTACATACTTAAGTTACTTGAGTACTTACCAAGCTTACGTAGCAAGGATTACATAGGTTCGTAAAATAAGACGAGATTACGAACCCACAAGGGAAAAAAAAAGGTGACACATGGCAGCATGAGAGAGTGCCATGTGATAGCAACTGGAAGTGCCATGTGGAAGCAACTAGAGCAAGGGGGTGGGCTCCCACATGCCACGTCGCAGCTTAGTATTAGAGGAGGTGGTGTGTTGGCCCAATGAGGGCTTGACACGTGTCGCCACTTGGGGGTTGACATGTGTCACCCCTAAAGTAGCCTATATATATTTATATATGTTTTATGACTTTTAGCTTCATACTTATCCCATAAGTTCCATACTTCTCTAGAAAATTCAAGAGGAAAAAGAAAGAGAAGAAACCCTAGAGCAAGAGAGAAAGTAGTGGCAGCCAAGGGGAGAAAAAGGTAAGTTTTCCGATTTCGTTCCGTGAATTAAGTATTTAAGATATACCATGATGGTATGAAGGTTTTGGTAATGTAAATTTATGGTTTTTAGCCGAACTAAAAGGTTAACAAACAGCCATGAAGTTTTAGCCGCGCTAAAAGAACTTTCAAGGCGAGTTTTGGCGTGTTTCGAGCAAGGTAAGGTTTTCCCTTTCAAATTAGCGTTTATGATGTTTTTATGCAGTATATTACATGTCTTAAATGAGGCTGGAAGTAGAAAACTTGTATAAGGATGCTTGACGTTAGGAACAAACTAAATTGAAGTCGTTATAGTTAAATCGAAGTCGAGTAGTGTGTTGTGATTGTGGTACTTCGGTTGCAGCTGGTTGGATGGCGTGTTGCAGGGATGGAAAGTATTCTAAAAGGGGTGTGGGTACTTCTGGTTGCATCCACACGACCTTCCATTTCGTATTGTTAAAGGTTTTATGAAATAAAGGTTAAAAACTTTATTTTGGTATTGTAGTTTTGATCTAGTTGTTTGGAATTGTATTGAGTAATGTTGAAATGATTTGATTTTATATATAGATACTGGTTTTTGTTGGTAATATGGCTGCTAAGATTAGCAGTTGGATAGGGCAAGTTACAAGGGAGATGCTGCCCGATTTCTGATAACTTCGGAACTAGTAATAAACTAGTCGAGGGAAATGGATAAGGAAATGATTCCTATGGATACTTGGTTGTAGAGTTGGAAATTGGAAAGTAAAGGTTTATTATCCTTAGTATTTCTTTCATGTTAAATAGGTTCAAAAGACGACGAGGCGAATGTGGTTAAGGGTAATCCATAAGAGGTATGTGAAGCTACCTTCTTTCTCTTGGCATGTTTTTGGCATAGGTATGTAAAGATGTCCCTTATTTCTTTTGGCATGTCTTAGATGTAAGTGATGAATAATATGAGCGTTGGGGTAATTCCATTCACTGGTACTGAACATGATGCATGATCCTTACTCACATTTAAATGTTATGAAATGTGAAATACGCTTTGAGGATAATTCCATTTATGAGCTCCGAGTATAACTCGTGACCATTATTCACTTCTGAATATTGAAGTTCTCAAAGTAGTTGAACTACGACCCTCGAGTCTCTTATTTGATGAAGAGTAATTGAATGTATAAGCTCCTATTCCTAAGGTCTCTATGATGACAAACGTCTCTAATTCCATAAGCTATTTAGCTTGTCTCGATACACGTCTATAATTCATGAGACTCCAATTGACATGATCCCTAACGATGTTTAGAAGGTACTCAAGATGATTACTACTCTGGTCTTCAAATGACGGTTCACTTGACTGTTTAATTGAGTCTTGGATGATGATTTAAGTTGCATATGGTTTCTCACTACTCTACTCATACTCACTGTAACCCATCTTCCTCCGAGTCCCATAGAGGGGCCGGGAATGTTATCGTGCATAACTTGACTACTCCTTCACTGAGTCCTGGGCTAGATATATATATATATATATATATATATATATATATATATATATATATATATATATATATGTATAAAGTATACGATGATGAAATGCCATATATGATAAAGATGAAGCATACGAAGAAGCCGTAAGTGATGATATTATTCATTGAGTCTTGGGACGGATATATATATGATGATATGATGAAAATATGGATCGGTTTGTATGTTCCTCGGTATTGTTTTAAATTATGGATCGGGCCCAACGTTCCTCGGTATATTTTACTATATGATAATGGCATCGGGTCCCATAATGGGTCGGGTGCAGTATGATATGTACACTATTCTTTCATCGAGTCCCTCACTAAAAAGGCGGATATAATAGATAGGCCTGTATGTGAAAACAAAATAATGTATTTGTAATATATGAGATAATGTCGTATATGATGACATGATGCCATATACAATGATGTGATAACATCGAGCTCCATAGTGGGTCAAGTACGGTATATGAGGAGGATGTATATGCCCTCTTTTCATAAGGTGCAAGCATAGTAATTATTAACTATTATACTTGTTTTCCTGCTTCCTTATTTCAGCTGTTGTCTCAATTATGATGTTTTATGTTTTATATATTCAGTACATGTATCGTACTGACCCCCTTTCTTCGAGGGGCTGCATTTCATGCCTGCAGGTATAAGTACACATTTTGGAGATCTGTCAGGTTAGGATTTTCACTCAGCTATGTTGGGAGTGCTCCACTGTTTTGGAGCCTAGCTTGTTGGTACTGGTTCTACTATGTATATATTTATTTGTTCAGGGGTACGGTGGAGGCCCTATCCCACCTTATGTTACTATTCTTGCTCTTAGAGGTCGGTGAACATATATGTGGGTTGTATATGTATGTATGTACAATTGTCCCTATATGTTGCGTTGGCCTCATTGTCTTATATGTTATCATTTCTGTTGACACATTATGACTCAAAAAGGGAAGAGGTTTACTTATAGTTATCAGAGGTATACACGAGTGTTCAATTCAGGTACTCGTCACTGCCTATGGGGTTGGGTCGTGATAGAAGTGGTATCAGAGCGGTCCTTTCTTAGAATGTCCATAGATCATGTCTAGTAGAGTCTTGTTTATCGGTGTGTTGTGCACCACATCTATAAAAAGGAGACTACAGGACATTTAGGATGTTACCTTTCTTTCTTGTCTTAGATCGTGGGATAGAGCTGTCTATCAGGATAATCCCTCCCTAGCAGACTACTATGTGTGCAACCATTCCTGTAAAGGAAGCTTATTTTTGACCTCCTTTCTTACAGGTGGGTACAGGCTATGGTGGAAAATGAAGAGACCAGCTCTAGATAGTAGAAGGGGTGCAAACAAGGTCCCCAGGGTACACATGGGACCTCAGGCTCCAGGACCAAGCAGGCAGAGCCCTAGTTATTCGATTGAGACTGATCCCTCCGAAGATCCTGATTATGTTATGGAGACCGATCCCTCGGAAGGCCCAATGACAGGTTCCCCAAAGCATATGATGACTAGGGAAGTGGTTCCGGAAGCCATGCCAGTGGTTCTTATGACCGAGTACTATGTCAAGTCGGCTCCTACGGTGAGTGTTACGACATATTTGAGCCCTCTATCTTAGTCATCGGTGAACCAGGAATTACTTGGGTATCTAGGTCTTGTGGATTCAAGCAAGAAAGATGACGAGGGATAGACAAGCAAATAACAACCAGATAGAGATAGGGAGCATACTTCACCTCCTAGGTCACCGAGTCAAATTGGGGACTGATCGGTCACAAGTATAGGGGAGTGATAAGTATAGTTTTTGTTGGCTATATGGGGATATTTGTCAGTTTGGTTTCGTCTTAAGGTAGGAAGCCCTGCGTGGCTGTAATATGAGATGCTATAAACCTATGTATGTATTGGCCCTGTGAGGCGTTATGGTTGTGATATGATACGATATGGATGTATATATACATTGTCCTTGCATGGCATTGTGGGTATTTCCTGAGTGCAGGTTTAGGATGGGAAGGAATATAGAGGAAACTCTGCCGAAATTATTTTTTGGAATAAAAAGGGAATAAGATACAGGTTCATCATACAGTCTGGAAATTGATATCGAGCACCCCTATTATGATGAACTAAAGCTGTAGGGGTACCCTCCGTATTACTGGTAAGGGGGCCCCATGTTTACTTAGGAAGTTTTATGTCGGAGAAAAACTCCTGTTGGAGGGAAAGGTGTCCAGCAATTGGGTTCCACTTTGGTGGAAAAGTACAGAACCCTCAACCATTAGTGGTGAACTAGATAAGTTGTTCATGAGTCAAGAATGAACCTGGAGGGAAACCATACAAGTGAGGCACTAAACGGTATTGTGGTGCTTATTGGAATTTAATTTCCTTCTGGTGGTGGTTAGAGGATTCTTTATGCTAACCTTTTATTGGTTATTAAGTGACTAAAATAACTGGTGGATGGAAGACATGAACTTATGGGTTGTCCAGAATCATGTGCTTCATATATATTGGATAACATACTAGAAGGATTCACAAGGGTCGGTGATACCAAGTAATGATTTTCCCAAGGGATATGGGGGTAACATAAAACTCCTCAGGCACAAAAATGGCCATGCACTGAAAGAATAGAAAGACTAATGCAGGGAGCACTCAAGATAGACGTGATCAATAAGTACGAGTATCGAATGAAAAAGGGAATAGATAACTATGAACTGAAGGTGTAGTATGAAAAGGAGAGAAGATAAGACCATTATTAGAGTAAAATTGACATGAGACTGAGAATAATTGGAAGTTAACCTCGGGTACCTGACAAGGATAAAAGCTTAGGAGATATGAAGAAGTATTGTAGATATGTGATTTTACCGTGGAAAATATAAAGACCACTCAAGGATAAGGGAGGTAGCTCTGCAAAACTATTGATGCATTGTGAGTCTATTAAGAGGAATAAGTGGTATCCAATGGGATGAAGATAGTGTTATAGCAGAGCTAGAAACATGGGTCACTGAGGTACAAATACTTCCGAATAGAGAAGTTGAAATGATTAGGGGCGCTAGCTAATCGATGGTAGGGAAGAAAGGAATGTGGCTCTAGATAAACTACTATATTAATTGTATGACTCGAGTACCAGTACTTGGACTAGATTGGGTACTAGTTATCGAGAATTCTAAGCACCCCATGGTTGTATTAAGGTTTCTTACAAGGGCAACCTAAAGTATAGATGATTTAACAGAAGGTGTAGATATGGTACAGTATGTCAAATATATTGGAACAGAATCATATGCGTATGAACAGTTAAAAATAAACAGAGGATGACATGGGTACACCCTAAAGGGGGGAAGTGTACAAGAGAAATACAAGTGTGAGATGAAGTCGACTGACACTATCACATGTTAACGGGAACGCTTAAACTTTAAGCGAGATCCCATGCGGGCATGAGTTAGCAAGGGATGAAGGCCAGCAATTAATGGATAGAAGCTATGATATTTGAGACCGTGTGGAGAACCATTAGCAGAGACCCTAATGGATACGTGCATACAAAAGGGGTGAATACAATAAGAGAGTAAGACCGAGCAATCTAAGGACTGTGAAAAGGGTAGCAAGGCCATGGTTGAGTAAAGATTAAGATATAGCAACAGAGTTGTTGGCCGCTGAGATGTGACATACAAGTAGCAAGGATAAAGAATAGAAAATCTCCTACGGTAGGAAATGAGGAGACCAAGGAGTACCTAAAGGAAGGAAAAATGGTAGGACAAAATAGCGCCAGCACAAGAAAGTTCTAGTGTGAAGGTGATATGTGAAGTAAGATGGACCAGGAAATGAAAGGACTACGACTACCTCATACCGGTGGTATAAAAGTAGTTATGAAACCTATGAATATATATATATATATAGCATAAGACCAAGCGGAGGAGTACATGATGAAAAAGACTTATGATATTTTGGGTCCGTTACAGAGAAATACAAAAGGGAAGTTAAATCAAATGACCAAAAAGGACATGGTCATGGTTGAACTAAAGATCTACTCCGATACCGGTTGTAAGATAAAAGAGGAGAGGGCAAGGTAGAACCTAAAGACTAGCGAAACGACGCTAAGATAAATCTTGGGCCAAGTTGAGTCCCTTCGCATATTATTGCAGAGATGGCAACGTAATGTAATGTGCAATAGGAAAATTAGAGCAAAATCTGAGAAAAGGACCATGGAAGAGTCTGAACTAACGAGAAGCAACCTATCGCCATCCTGGATCAGCGGAGTAGGAAGTTGTGAGTTAAGGACGTAGTTTCCATCAAGGTGTTGAGGCGAAATGAAAATCATGAAGAAGTGATCTGGGAAGCTGAAGAGGAAATGAATCACAAGTATCCGTACCTATTCCTTGTGTCTACAGGTAATCCCAACCTTTGGAACTCTGATATTGATTGCTCGATAAAATTATATGTTATTGTAATGGAACATAAAAACTCTCCATATGGTCTGTACAAGATCTTGAGGAAGGTTTTAGTTTACATTCGAGGATGAATGTTATAAAGGGGGGAAGGATGTTATACCCCATACTTTTGTATCTTGGAACGCTTCTTAAGCTTCTTAAGTTTATTGAAAGGTTCTTAAATTTCATGGAAGGTCTGTAAGCCTCTTAGAAGTTACCATGCAAGCCGGATAATCTATAACGCTACCAAATAACTCTGAGGAAGGGAGAATGTGACACCCCAAAGTAAGGAAGATTGGAAATATAATTATAAGAATTTGGAAGGAGTTGGAAGCCAAGTAATGAGTTGTAGGACTCGACTCACTTACGTAATCTATCAACTTGAAAATCTTACATACTTAAGTTACTTGAGTACATACCAAGCTTACGTAGCAAGGATTACATAGGTTTGTAAAATAAGACGAGATTATGAACCCACAAGGGGGAAAAAAGGTGACACGTGGCAGCATGAGAGAGTGCCACGTGAAAACAGCTAGAAGTGCCATGTGGAAGCAATTAGAGCAATAGGGTGGGCCCCCACATGCCACATGGCAGCTTATTATTGGAGGAGGTGGTGTGTTGACCCAATGAGGGCTTGAGATGTATTGCCACTTAGGGGTTGACACATGTCACCCCTAAAGTAGCCTATATATATATTTTTTATAACTTTTAGCTTCATCCTTATCCCATAAGTTCCATACTTCTCTAGAAAATTCAAGAGGAAAAAAGAAGAGAAGAAACCCTAGAGCTAGAGAGAAAGTAGTGGCAGCCAAGGGGAGAAAAAGGTAAGTTTTCTGAATTCATTCTGTGAATTAAGTATTTAAGATATACCATGATGGTATGAAGGTGTTAGTAATGTATATTTATGGTTTGTAGCCTCACCAAAAGGTTAACAAACAGCCACAAAGTTTTTGCCGCGCTAAAAGAACTTCTGAGGTGAGTTTCGAGCAAGGTAAAGGTTTCCCTTTCAAATTGGAGTTTATGATATTGTTATGCAGTATATTACATGTCTTAAATGAGGCTGGAAGTGGAAAACTTGTATAAGGATGCTTGAAGTTAGAAACAAACTAAATTGAAGTCGTTATAGTTAAATCAAAGTTGAGTAGTGTGTTGTGATTGTGGTGCTGCGGTTGAAGATGGTTGGATGGAATGTTGCAGGGCTGAAAAGTGTTCTAAAAAGGGTGTGGTTACTTCTTATTTCAGCCACACGACCCTCCATTTCGTATTGTTAAAGGTTTTACGAAATAAAGTTTAAAAACTCTATTTTGGTATCATAGTTTTGAGCTAGTTGTTTGGAATTGTATTGAGTAATGTTGAAGTGATTTGATTTTATATATATGCTGGTTGTTGTTGGTAATATGTATGCTAAGATTAGCAGTTGGATAGGGCAAGTTACAGGGCAGATGCTGCCCGATTTCCGGTAACTTCGGAACTAGTAATAAACTAGTCAAGGGAAATGGATAAGGAAACGAGTCCTATGGATACTTGGTTGTAGAGTTGGAAATTGGAAAGTGGAGGTTTATTATCCTTAGTATTTCTTTCATGTTAAATAGGTTCAAAAGACGACGAGGCGAATGTGGTTAAGGGTAATCCATAAGAGGTATGTGAAGCTACTTTCTTTCTCTTGGCATATTTTTGGCATAGGTATGTAAAGATGTCCCTTATTTCTTTTGGCATGTCTTAGATGTAAGTGATGAATAATATGAGCGTTGGGGTAATTCCATTCACTAGTCCTGAACAAGATGCATGATCCTTACTCATATTTAAATGTTATGAAATATGAAATACGCTTTGAGGATAATTCCATTTATGATCTCCGAGTATAACTCGTGACCATTATTCACTTCTGAATATTGAAGTTCTCAAAGTAGTTAAACTACGACCCTCGAGTCTCCTATTTGATGAAGAGTAATTGAATGCATAAGCTCCTATTCCTAAGGTCTCTATAATGACAAATGTCTCTAATTCCATAAGCTGTTTAGCTTGTCTCAATACACGTCTATGATTCGTGAGACTCCAGTTGACATGATCCCTAACGATGTTTAGAAGGTACTCAAGATGATTACTACTCTGGTCTTCAAATGACGGTTCACTTGATTGTTTCATTGAGTCTTGGATGATGATTAAAGTTGCATATGGTTTCTCACTACTCTACTCATACACACTGTAACCCATCTTCCTCCGAGTCCCATAGAGGGGCCGGGAATGTTATCGTGCATAACTTGACTACTCCTTAACTGAGTCCCGGTCTGGATATATATATATATATATATATATATATGTATAAAGTATACGATGATGAAATGCCATATATGATAAAGATGAAGCATACAAAGATGCCATAAGTGATGATATTATTCACCGAGTCCCGGGCCGGATATATATATGATGATATGATGAAAATATGGATCGGTCTGTACGTTCCTTGGTATTGTTTTAAATTATGGATCGGGCCCAACGTTCCTTGGTATATTTTACTATATGATAATGGCATCGGGTCCCATAATGGGTCGGGTGCGGTATGATATGTACACTATTCTTTCATCGAGTCCCTCACTAAAAAGGCGGATATAATAGATAGGCCTGTATGTGAAAACATAATAATGTATTTGTAATATATGAGATAATGTCGTATATAATGACATGATACCATATACGATGATGTGATGACACCGAGCTCCACAGTGGGTCGAATACGGTATATGAGGAGGATGTACATGCCCTCATTTCATAAGGTGCAAGCATAGTAATTGTTAACTATTATACTTGTTTTTCTGCATCCCTATTTCAGTTGTTGCCTCAGTTATGATGTTTTATGCTTTATATACTCAATACATGTATCGTACTGACCCCTTTTCTTTGGGGGGCTGCATTTCATGCCCGCAGGTACAGGTACGTATTTTGGAGATCCGTTACTTAGGATTTCCACTCAGCTATATTGGGAGTGCTCTACTGTTCTGGAGCCTAGGTTGTTGGTATCAGTCCTCCTATGTATATATTTATTTATTCAGGGGTACGGCGGAGGACCTATCTCACCTTATGTTAGTGTTCTTGCTCTTAAAGGTTGGTGGACATGTATGTGGGTTGTATATGTATGTGTGTACAGTTGTCCCTATATGTTGCGATGGCCTCATTCGCTTATATGTTATCGTGCCTGTTGATACATTATGACTCAAATAGGGAACATGTTTACTTATAGTTATCAGGAGTATACACGAGTGTTCAGTTCGGGCACCCATCACAACCTACGAAGTTGAGTCGTGACACAAACATAATCCAATAATAATTGATCGGATGCCCATACTCTCGAAAGGTACAAACAATGACAAACATACCTCCGCCCCCATAAAATTGAGGGACCAAACAACAAATAAATATATTGGTAGGCGATGCTGATGAATGCAAGTGATCTTGGGTACATTTACGTGCCCAATAGTAAATAAAACCCATAATTCATTAGTCAAGTTTAGAGCAAATTTCTAGAGTTTAGTTCATATTTTTGCATATTTGTGTATTGTTGTAACCAGCCAACATGATTAGACACTTTCAGGGTTAATTGAGAAAGAATGGACATTCAAAGCATGATCGAATTGAAAGTGGAGCTCAAAGGAGAAGTTGAAAACAAAATTTGAAGAAAATGCACTATAAATGTCCGCGTCGCGGACTTGAGCTTCAGTGATTAAATTCCAAAACTTGGAATTTATTCGACTCAATAATGTGGTGCATCCCTATTCCGCGTCGTAGACCTGGTTTTGGATAGAACTAATTTATACCGACACATAAAATAAAAAATTGCACTAAAATAAACCAAGTCCGTATCGCGGACTTTAGTGCACCTATTAATTCCGCATTTTTGGTGCTATAAATAACACCTTTACATACTTTATTAAAAAGTAGATCAGATTGTCGAGAAAAAATTGTAGAAGTCGAAGGAAGAACTACTTTTGGTGATATTTTCTTCTTTTCTTTCATTTGAATTCAAGTTTTCATGTTAGTAATGATTTCTGTAATTATGTTACAAATTATGAGTGGATAAATCCCCTTGTTCTTGGGTTGTAGCCTCAAGATGAAGGTTTAAATCTTATTTGCTTTGGTTGAAAATGAGTTTTTGTATACGGTTACTCTTATATTCTTGTTTTGATTGTTTTAATGCTTGATCACCATTAGAACAAATTTGCTGTCCACCCGAAACTCGGAAGACGAAAAGGGGATAGAACACTAAATATTGGAAGCATGTTTGTCCTATAATTGTCTAGAATAATTTGTGTATAGAATGACCGTGACCAATATCTATACACCATGTTTGGTTACTAACAAGATGATATGATTAATGCATTTTTGTTGGTTCATGCTTATCCCCGCTCAATGATGTAGTTAAGCTGTCAACAAGAGTAGGCAATTAGAGGTCGAAAGAATATAATTGTAAAATCAACCTTGTAAATCAATAATCAAAAAATCCATTGAATACCAAAGTAAAGGACGTTAGACTGAAAATCTATGAGTGCTACAACCCTGGGACTCTTCTTTAAATTGATAAAAATTTCTCTAATATCGTTAAATTATTTTCTCATATTGTTTTTGGTATAATTCTTTTTAGATATAAATGAACTCAAACCTTTGAAAACACGCATGAATAATTTGATTTATTGAAAAGCTAACTAACGCCTAATTAAATTTTTTCCTGTGGGTTTGATATCCGGCTCTTAAAAAAGAGTAACTATATTATTTTTGAGACCGCTTATACTTGCGTGTGAGTTTGGATGCAACAAGTTTTTGGCACAGTTGCCGGAGAAATTATTTTATTTGGCAATAGTTTTCTCTACGAAGTTTCTTTATTATTTGTGTTTGTGTTAACAACTTGATCTTAGCTATTATTTTTGGCAGGAGAACTCACAAATATATATTGGACAGAAGTGGGAATATTGTAGAGCCGCTAGCTGAGCTTGAAAGATTTTTGCACCAGTAAAGAAGGAGAGCAGCTGCTCTATATCCCGTGCCACAACTAAATCTGGGTGATACAAATGAAGTGCTTCTAGAGGTCCCTTTGGAGATGGTAGCCAGGACAGTATGTGATGTGTCAGTCCCACTCACAACAAATATCACCTCCAGAATTCAGAAACTGCCTGCTGGAGGAAGATTTGAACTGAAACAGAACATGGTGGCAACTGTTGCACTCTAATGGGCAGTTTACAGGTTGGCCTCGTGAAGATCCACATGTCCACATCCAGAACTTCTTAGAGATTAGCGACACTTATACGCCTAATGGGGTATCTCCTAACTATATGAGGTTAACATTGTTTCCCTTTTCTTGTTGGGGGAAGCTAATAGGTGGTTGAAGTCGGAATCGCCAAATTCAATCACTTCATGGAATGATTTGGATTACAAGTTTCTTATTAGGTTCTTTCCTTCGGGGAAGACGACTTAGTTGAGGGCTGAAATTTTAAGCTTTAAATAAAAATCTGGAGAAATTTTGTACTAATCTTGGGACAGATTTAAATCTTTACTCATTAGTTGTTCTCACCATCATCAAGGTAATGAGGTGTTGGTCCACACCTTCATAGAAGGGTTGGAACCCAATACCAAAATTCTTCTTGACTCTGCAGCAGGTGGACAGGCACTAGAGAAAATATATAATGAACTCTATACATTGCTTAATCGCATATCTCAGGAAAATCTTGAGTGGAATGGAGGAAACTCTAGACCCGTGGTTCAAAAATAAGTAGGCATATTGGAAGTTGATGAGGTGATAACATTGACTTCACATATTGCAGCAATGCAAAACATGATGACAACATATTTCAACACTTTAGCAAAAGAACAACAACAAGCTTCACTGAATATGGTCCAGCAACAACACATGTGGTGCGAGGTGTGTGGCAGTAGTGAACATGTGACAGAATACTATAGAGCTAATCCTGAGTCGGTGAATTTCGTGGGTAATGCATCTAAGGGTGGAGGAAATCAGAACTGTGGAAATAATTACAACCCAAATTGAAGAAACCATCCTAATTTCTCATGGGGTGGAAATCAGTAAAACCAACATTAATGGCAGACACAATTCAGACAACAAGAAAATGGACAACAGTATAACAATAAAGGCCACAGGCCATTTAGACCACAAGGACGAGGCCAACACTATAACTAGCAAGACTAGAGTAACCAACAATCAAGCAGTGCATAAAACATGAGTGTGGAAGACATGCTTAAAAACTCATGAATGACCAAGCTAAGCTAGCTGCAGATGTGCGTCAATACCAAATCACTATTCAAAATTTAGAGAAATAGGTGGGACAGCTAGCAAGTGCTTAGAATTTGCGCCCGCAAGGTAGTTTACCAGGTAACACTGATTCCAACCCCAAGAAGGTAAATGTTGTGAGCACACGAAGTGAACAAGTATTAGTTGAGCTAGCGCCAAAAAGCAAAGGTAGTAAAGGTAAAGGTAGAGCTGTGGAGATTGAAGCTAGTAAATCTAGCCGACCACAATGGAGCAAGAGTAGAAAATAAAAGCACCTTCCCCATTCCCACAAAATTTTTTTTAAAAAAAGGGGAGGAATGTTTTGAAAAATTCATAGACATGCTTAAACAGGTAAAAATTAGCTTATCTTTGATTGATGTATTATAGGGCATTCCAAAATATGCCAAGTTTTATCAAAGATATTGTGGCCAACAAGAGTAAGTTAGCTGAATTTGAAACAGTGGCACTCACTGAAGAGTGTAATTCAAGAATCTTGAACAAAGTTAAGCTTCTAGCTAAACAAAAAGATCCAGATAGTTTTACGGTAAAGGTAACTATTAATAAGTATAGTAATGCCAGAGGCCTATGTAATCTAGATGCTAGTATAAACTTAATTCCTAGATCTATGCTTAAGAAATCAAGTCCGGAAGAACTGAAAGCAAACACCATTTTATTACAGTTAGCTGATCGTTCTGTAGCTAGACCTGATGGTATTTTTGAGGATGTGTTAGTTCAAGTGGGATCTCTCATGTTTCTTGTTGATTTTGTTGTATTAGATTTTTAGCCTGACCCAAATGTTCCTTTTATCTTGGGGCATCCGTTCTTAGCAACAGACGGGGCACTTATTGACATGACTGTAGGTAGATTGACTATGAGAGCATATGATAAAGTGGAGGTGTTTGATGTAGATCAGGCACTGAAATTACCCGCAGTCTATGAAGAGTTGTTTGCTATAACTGTCATCAATGAGGAAATCTCAGCTCAATGCATTTTATCAAAAGATCCTATTGAAGAGGACATGGAAGATAAAGACTTAGCTAGTATGCTTGATATGCCAAATGTCAGCATATGGAAAAAGAGTGTGGAACCTTTAAATAGAGAATTGGGTCCTTCATCCAAGCCATCCTTGGAAGAAGCTCCTAACTTGTAGTTTAAGCAATTTACAGCATATCTCAGGTATGCTTTTCTCAGAGTGAATAATACCTTACCTGTAATTCTTTCATGTTCTTTGTTTGAGATGCAGGTCACAACAACACTTGAGGTATTAAAAAAGCATAAAAAGGTAATTGGATGGAAAATGGATGATCTTTATGGTATCATCCCCGCTTTGTACATGCATATAATTTTCATGGAAGGACATAAGTTAGTGTGAAACCACAACGTCGGTTAAACTCTATCATAAAAGAAGTGGTGAAAAAAGAGATAATTAAGTGGCTAGATGCAAGCATAATATACCCAATCTCTGATAGTAAATGGGTAAGCCCAGTTCAGTATATACCAAAGAAAGGGGGAATGACTGTAGTGACTAATGAGAAGAATGAGTTAATCCCTACAAGAAAAGTAACTGATTGGCGTATATGTATAGACTACAAAACATTAAATGATGCCACAAGGAAGGATCACTACCCTGTACTATTTATTGATCAAATGCTTGACAGTTAGTAGGTCAAGAGTACTATTGTTTCTTAGATGGGTATTCGGGTTACAACCTGATTACCATTATACCGAAGGACCAGGAAAAGACAACATTCACATGCCCGTATGGGACATATGCATTTAAGCGTATGCCATTTGGTCTTTGCAATGCTCCTGGTATTTTTCAGAGGTGCATGATTGCTATATTTCATGATATGGTGGAAGAGTTTGTAGAAACCTTTATGGATGTCTTTTCAGTCTTTGGAGAGTCTTTTGATCTTTGTTTGCATAATCTAGAGAAAGTACTAGCAAGGTGTGACAAAACAAATCTCATCTTAAACTGGGAGAAATGTCATTTCTTGGTAAATGAGGGTATTGTGTTGGGGCATAAAGTTTCAAAAGCTAGTTTGGAGGTAGACAAAGCTAAAATTGAAGTGATTGAGAAGCTTCCACCATCGATTTCAGTGAAAGGCATCTACAGTTTTCTAGGTCATGCTGGATTCTATCGGCGATTCATCAAGGATTTTTCAAAGATCCCTAGACCCATGTGCATCTTGTTACAAAATGAGGTAAACTTTATTTTTAATGATAAATATTTGCAGTACTTTGAACTCTTGAAGAAGAAGCTGATTGAAGCCTCCATCCTTATAGCTCCTGACTGGGAGCTACCTTTTGTGCTGATGTGCGATGCAAGTGACACAATAGTGGGAGAAGTTCTGGGACAAAGGAAGGAGAAATATTTTTCACTCCATCTATTATGCCATCAAGACTCTTGACTTTGCTCAGGCCAACTACACTGTCACAGAGAAGGAAATGCTAGCATTAGTTTATGTGTTTGATAAATTTTGCTCTTATCTAATAGGTACAAAAGTGATTGTTTATACTGACCATACAACCCTCAGGTACTTGTTCAATAAGTAGGATGCTAAAACTAGATTAATCAAATGGATCTTACTACTCCAAGAATTCGATATTAAAATCAAAGATGGGGGGATGCAAAAATCAAATAGCAGACCACCTATCAAGGTTAGAGGATTCATCCTATGTAGGTGAGCAAAAGTCGATAAAGGAAGAGTTTTCGAATGAGCAACTGGTGCCAATAGAGGTACAAGAACTCCCATGGTATGCAAATATTGTGAACTACATTATGAGTGGAGTATTTCTTTCCGGAGCAAACTCCCGACAAAAAAAGAGGCTAATGTATGAAGTAAAGTTCTATATATGGGATGAACCTTATTTGTTCAAAATAAGGTGTTGATCAGATGATAAAGAGATGTGTGCCTGAATCTGAAGTTCAATAAATTCTAAACAGTTGTCATTCGTCTGCTTACGGTGGATGTTATGGAGGCGAACGAACAACCCATATGGTATTGCAGTCAGGTTTTTTTGGCCTAATTTATTTAAAGATACTACAGGATTTGTGAAGAGCTATGATCAATGCCAAAGGTTGGGCACAATATCAAGAAGGCATGATATGCCGTTGAATAACATCCTGGAGGTAGAGATCTTTGATGTGTGGGAAATTGACTTCATGGGTCCCTTTCCATTGTCATATGGAAATCAGTACATACGGCCATTGATTATGTTTCTAAATAGGTCGAGACTATTTGTTTTCCAACCAATGACTCTAAATTGGTAAGTCGCTCCTCAAAAAGCATATTTTCACAAGGTTTGGCACTCCAAGGGCTATCATCAGCGATGGAGGTAAGCATTTCATAAACCAAATGATAAATAATCTGTTAGCTAAATTTGGTGTCAGTCATAAGGTCACCATAGTATATCACCCCCAAACTAGTGCACAGGTAGAGGTATCAAATTGTGAGGTGAAGAAAATTCTTCAGAAAACCGTCAATGCTAAACGAAAGGACTGGGCTATCAAACTAGATGAAGTGCTCTAGGCCTACCAGACTGTATACAAAATACCAATTGGTACTTTACCGTACCATATGGTGTTCGAAAAAGCATGTCACTTGCCAGTAGAACTGGAGCACCAAGCATATTAGGCCATCAAAACATTGAACCTAGACCCAGAATTGACAGGTGAAAGCGTATGGATCAGCTTCATAAATTGTAGAAATTTAGACTCTACGCTTATAAAAATGCAAAGCTGTATAAAGATCAGACGAAGCAATGGAATGACAAACATATAGTCGCTCAAATATTTGAGCCAAGTCAAAAAGTCTTGATTTTTAACTCACGTTTGCATATTTTTCAAGGTAAGCTTTGATCAAAATAGAGTGGACCATTTGAGGTGGTGTGAACATCGGCACATGGAGCCGTGGAACTTTGGAATCGTGTCAAATCGACCATATTCATGGTGAATGGCCAGCATATGAATCAATATTTTAGATAAGATATCGACCATGAGGAAGAAAGAATTAATCTCAAGGATGAATGGAGCTACAACTTAGTCATACTGCGATTTTAAATTAGGCGTTATGCGGGAGGCAAAACGTGAGGTAGTGTAAAATATTTTTAATTAGAAGTTATAATGGATTTTTTTGTTTGCTAAAATTTCATTTTGTTTGAGTGCATAAGTGAGTGTATAAAATAAAAATTAAAGAAAATAAAAAGAGAAATTGGACGATGCCTACACAGTAAGGTCCGCAACAAGTCCACATCGCAGACTTATTCCATCTCAATTCAAACTTTTTTCAGATATGTTTTTAAATATTTTTGGTGAAAATAAGCTCCAAGTAAAGTTCGCCCCAGATCTGCGATTTCAGTACAAACTAAATTTTGAAATTTTGGCAGGCTAACTAGTGAGGTTTGCGACAAGTCCACATCACAGACCTGGGATATTTTTCGGGATCTTTCATTTTAAAAAATGGGTTTAACCCATTTTTAATGGGGGTACCCGACCAAATCTATTTTTAAGAACCAAAAAGGACCCTTTCAATTTCATTATTTCATCAAATTAAACCATTTTCTCTCTTCTATCTCAACTTTTTCTTTCTAAGGCAAATCCATGACTTACTCATCAAATTCAAAGCAAAGTTTAGTTAGTTTCTACTTCACACAATACGGTATGTGTTTTTGAACTACTTTTATGATATAAATGGTTGAAGTTTACATAAGTAAGTTCTTGGGCCTTAGGTTTTGACTCATTGTAATGGATTTTCATTGTTCTTAGATTGACATGCTTATGGGTGTGTAAAATTGATTAGAAATTGCTTATTGTGGTTAACTGATTATGGGTTAAGTTCTTGAAATCTAACCCTAATTTTGATGTTAGGAAAAAATTGGATGTTGTGATTGTTATGGATAATGTGCGTTGAAGTCTTGAGTAAACATGTATGAATTATTGTGTTGAAGTTGGTTTGATTTTTGAAAATAGTGTGGGGTGAAATTCCTATTGTTCCAAATCTTGGGTTGAAAACATACATGTAGTAGTGGTCATCATGTATGCACATTTCTGCTGGAAATTGAATGCTATGTTGTGTTAATCATGAGTTTACCTGGTGAGTTCACTATCGAGTGATGTAGTAGTATTCTAAAATTTTGGGTTGAAATGGCATGTGGTATTGAATCATGTATGTTTCTTTTTAAGGGATATGCTAGATTACTGGAGGCTACTTTGAATTCGTATAGTATTTGATTCACCATGTTGATTATTTGAAGTGTGGGTTAGTTTGTTAGCATGTATGCACATAGTATTCAAATAAAGGGAAGTCTAAATACCTTTATATCACTTGCGTGCTAATGAAATGCTTAAGTGTTAGGTACAAGCCTGAAGTTCGAATGCACATTTAGGTTCTTATATGTTATTTTTGGGTGTCTTGTTTGCAACAAAAATGTCATCTAGCCGAAGGCCAGGAAAGGAACAAGTAGGCCCTAGAAGCAGGAAACGAGAAAGAGGGGCACCCTCTATACCACCAGCCCCACCTATGCCTCGAGGCATATTTCATCGATTTGGTACTAAAGCTGTACATCCAATAGGGAAAAACTGGTATAAGCGACACATCGAGTCTTGCTATCTCTCTAATATTCCAATTGATGAAGAAAGGTTGGACATAGACTACCCCCAAATCATAAGGAGAATAGAGAAACTGAATATGCATTTCTTGTTTGCTCACCCAAAGCTGTGCAATTTGCACGTGGTACAGGAATTTTATGTAAATTATCAATCTAATCAGTGCACTAACTACATCACAATGTGAGGGGATGATGTTCCTCTATCTCCAATGGCCATAAATAAATATTGGGAACTCCAAAGTTGTCTACCACTGCCTTGATAGATTTGAATATTCAATTGCCATACAAGGATGTCCGACATACATGTGTAGGCCTAGGTCAACTGCAAAATGGGTACATCATGGGCTTCGAGGCTACCACAACACGTTCCCATACACTCATCTTAACAAAGAAGCACTTGTGTGAGTGAAAATTATCATGCATAACCTTATTTCAGGCCTTCACTACACCGAATTACCTAGGGACAAAGTGTGCTTGGTCTATGTTCTTATGAAAGAGATGGACATAAATGTTGGTGCTGTTATCAAATCTACTATCCGAAAGTGTAGAGTCCATCGAGGTATAGGGTTTGCATTCGGAGGCATCATCACGAATATATGCCAAAGGGCCAGGGTCCCCGAGGACCAATATGATTATATGGCCCCCCTTCCCTCAGATTCTTATGATGTCACAATTATTAAGGGGCTAGACTATACTCATGGCCCAGTCCTCACTACACAGGAGCGTGCAAGGTGTGATGATATGATAACAGCCCACATATTTGGTCTGGAGATGCTTTGACACCGCACTGGAGGGCGAGCTTCAACTGAAGAAGAACTCCGTAAAGTACAGAGACAATACCCGTTGAACGAGCATACTATGGATTCCTAGGACTGATTTTTATGAGCCTACTGAAGATGACCGGCTCAGCAGATGAGAATAAGAGGAGGATCGGCTCAGATGTGAAGTTAGATTTGGAGGAAACAGAGTTTGACCCTTTGGCGGTGGAAGATCCGAATACTGGTGGGCTGATGTATGAGTAGACAGGAAAGTTTACTACCTTGTGCTCCTAAGGACAGTGCCCAACTCTAAGTGTGGGGTGGAGTCTAACTATATCTGTTTAATTTTGTTAAGTTTGATATTCTATTTTATCTGGATTGCTAATTGTGGTTACTTTTGTTAGATTTATGTTGTGGTTTATCTGGATTGGTACTTGTTTATTTTTATCAGTTTTGATATTTTGGATTTATCTTAAATGTTGATGTCGTTTAAATTTGTTTCTGAACTTGAGTTTCATGGCATTTGTTTTTGTTTCTTTGGCCATGGATAATTCTATTGATCCATATAAATTTCTTTTTTTAGATATTTGTAATGTATATAAAATGTTTTGCCAAACTATCAGATTGTATAGGTAGCAGATGAAATGATTGAAAAGCAGGAAAAATTGACTAAATTAAGACACCTAAGACTCTATTGTTAGATTTTGAATAATGTTGAATTCATGTGATTGTGGTTGAAATTTCTAAAAAATTGTCGTTCTAAAATTAAACATGTGTAGCTTGAGTAAGGTTAATTGTATAATCCTAGTTGCTTTTGATTGCTAGAACTTGGCCTATGTGTATGAGTAGTTAAAATAAAGGAAATTTAGAATTTAGGGAAATGATCTAGGCAATTCTTTGGTGACCATATTTTAAAACCACTTGTTATACCCACCTTAATGAAAATCCATAGTTAGCTCTTTTTAGCCAATGACTTGATTCTTTGGCAGCCTAGTTTGAAGCTTATTCTCATTTTTCCTGAGACCATAATTTTGATCCAAGAAGCCAAGTGTTTTGGAAGAGAAAAAGCGGAGAAATGGGGGGTTAACAACCTTGGGTTACTAAGAATAAAATTATTGGTGCAATTAATTTAAATAAAATCTTGTGTTAGGAAAGACAAGCTTGTGGAAAGTGAAAAGAACGTCAACCACATTATGGTTGAAGTAAGTAAAGAGAATAAAAATTCCTCTACGTAAATAAATGAAGTAAAAGATTAAGCTAACGAAATTACAAAGTGGTAAGAATAAAGTTATGAAGTACTTACATGGGATTAATAAATGTAGTGCGTTGAAAGCGCTTGGGAGCCAAGTCACTATACATGTCCAGATTTCTACCATTCGTCCTCTAGTCCATATTACAACCTGAAAAAGTCCTAAGTGATCCTTAAGTCTTTGCTTCCTTAATAAAACTGCTTAATACACTAAGAGAAAACCTATGGTTCATCTTGAGCAACTTGTGATTTCATTTCAGAGAGTGAGCGAAGTTTGTCTAAATACCCATTATTGTTGACAAGGAATGTAACTGCGAGAGTATGGGTAATTATTTCTTGTGATATCACATGTTTAATGAAGAAATGGTAATTTTGCATGAATTTTAATTTAACAAGCCATATGAGTTTGTTTCATTACAGAGTCAACTGTCGAGTTTATGTGGTGTTCACTTAGTCAGTTGGTTGAACAAAATTAGACATATGTTTGTAATGCAAACTAATTGTGCAATCACTATGGTTTGGTAGAATTGATTTATATATCATGTATTTTTTATTTTAGGAATAAGACTAGGAGTTTGTTCGAGGACTAACAAAGTTATAAGTGTGGGGTGGTGATCTTCGGTATATTTATGTGCCCAATAGAAAGTAAAACCCATAATTCATTAGTTAGGCTGAGAGCAAATTCCTAGAGTTTAGGTCATATTTTTGCATATTTGTGTATTGTTGTAACCAGCCAACATGATTAGACATTTTCAGGGTTAATTGAGAAAGAATGGACATTCAAAGCATGATCGGATTTAAAGTGGATCTCAAAGGAGAAGTTGAAAACAAAATTTGAAGAAAATGCACTACAAAGAAGTATGTCCGCATAGCGGACTTCAGCTTTAGTGATTAAATTATAAAACTTGGAATTTATTCGACTCAATAATGTGGTGCATCTCTAGTCCGCGTAGCGGACCTGGTTCTAGATAGAACTAATTTCTACCGACACAGAAAGTGAAACATTATACTAAAATGAACTAAGTCTGCATCGCAGACTTCAGTTCACCTACTTTAATTCCTCATTTTTAGTGTTATAAATAGCACCTTTACATACTTTAGTAAAAGTAGATCAGATTGTCGAAAAAAGATTGAAGAAGATGAAGGAAGAATTTTTTTGGTGATATTTTCCTCTTTTCTTTCATTTGAATTCAAGTTTTTATGGTAGTAATGATTTATGTAATTATGTTACAAACTATGAGCGGCTAAATCCCCTTGTTCTTGGGTTGTAGCCACAAGATGAAAGTTTAAATCTTATTTTCTTTGCTTGAAAATGGGTTTTTGTATATGGTTACTTATATTCTTGTTTTGATTGTTTTAATGCTTGATTACCATTAGAACAAATTTGTTGTCCAGCCGAAACTCGGAAGACAGAAAGGGGATAGAACACTAGAATATTGGGAGCATGTTTGTGTGACAAATATCTATACACCATGTTTGGTTACTCAACAAGACAATATTATTAATACATTTTTATTGGTTGATGCTTATCCGCGCTCAATGATGTAGTTATGCTGTCAACAAGAGTAAGCAATTAGAAGTCGGAAGATCATAATTTTAAAATTAACCCTGTAAATCAGTAATTAAAAAATCCATTGGATACCAAAGTAACAGATGTTAGACTAAAAATCTATGAGTGCTACAACCCTGGGGCTTTTCTCATATCATTTTTGGTATAATTATTTTTAGATATAAATGAACTCAACCCTTTGAAAATACGCATGAATAATTTGATTCATTGAAAAGCTAACTAATGCCTAATTAAATTTTTTCCTGTGGGTTTGATATCCAGTTCTTAAAAAAGGGTCGCTATATTACTTTTGAGACCGCGTATACTTGCGTGTGCATTTGGACGCAACAAAAACTTTGTAGTAAAACCAGGAACCTCATCTGTGGCTCTTATAGATCATCAATAACAAGTGTATAGACCCACTCCGGCCCTTGGCCTGCCAAGTGGGATCCATGTATCTCCCCCATCTAATTTTATGGTGCACTAGCCAGAGGGGCCCATAGGGGATGCGAGAAGTTCATATATACTTCTTGGGCTCGAACCAGGTCTTATATAAACATATAGCATCCCCATAGTGGTATCGGTCAGTGAGTAGCCAAGCCTATGTAAAAGAAGAGGGTGACACTGCGCCAAATAGTAAAATACAGGCTAAAGTCATCCCAAATGCAACCAAAGTAGTCAAACGGCGACACCGCACTGGATATCAATAAAAATGGAGCGCATACCCAATGTCCCTGAAATTGTCAGTAAAAAAAGTTCGTCCTCAATGCCTCATAAGTCTCAAAACTAGTTTCTAGATGATACAGGTGATATGACTCCCGTTAAAATAAGTTTAAAAAGTAGTAAAAGTGTGAGAAAACCTTCTCAAAAGTAGTAGTGAAAATCTATAAAGACACCAGGATTATACCTCAAAACATGTGAAAATACTCAATCAATGCACGCATACCATCACCAGCATCCATATAAAACACACACAATACAAAAAATAACATCAATTCATACCATACTATCAAAGCAAAGGAACTAACCTGGAATCCAATCGCTCCTCAAATACCGCCTCGGGCCCAACAATGGATAATAGATATAGTGGCATCACAAGACATACTTCTAAACAACAAGCAAAGTAATCGAGAAATGACTCAAAAATAGATAGGGGAGAAAATATCTTTAGGATTGATGCCTTATCCCAAAATATTCCATCTCGACTATCAACGAGCGCAACTAAGCCAGACCTACAGTTGCGGTGAGCTAATGAGGTCTCATGCACTAGCATAAAGGTTCATCATTCATAATAAGCCCTACTAGAAGCTACTCCTAGCTATAAGGACAACAAAGCATACACTAAAGCCCCTAAGTCTCAATCCTAGCCTAAGACTGTCTATATAAATTCTTAAAGGACCAAGGCAAAACCACATATGAGGCCTATAGCCTAAACTAATGGTTCACGGGACTATTCTACTCTATGTGTTAACTAGGAATTAAGAAAATGGAATAGGATGAGGAGAATTCTAATCTCAGAAAATACCAATCTAAATCATATGTAATATATACTAAAAATATCTACTAAAGCTAAGTCAAAGTGGGAGATAGTAGCCTACCTCAAAGCCAATCAAGCGCTCTTCGAATCCACAAATTTGAAGCTTTTCACCTCCAAATCGCCTCCAAATGCCACCATGCACAAAATATTGATCACGACGTCACTACGAACGTCTTAACACTAAATTCACATATTTCAGATACAGATCCAAAATTGGGTCTAAAATGGAATTGTGGGACCCACATTGAGAATCTCAAAATCGACTCCGTGAAAAGGTTCATTTGAGCTTAATAAACTTGTGTTAAAAAATACAGCAAAATTTGATGCTCAAAATCAAGTAAAACAACCTATGCAATAAAATGACCATTAAAACTTTAGAGGAAGAAAACACAACAACTAAAACATGGAAATTACCTCAAATAGAGAGTACCCAACAGTCCCCGAGCACTCCAATACGTAGCCACTAATGTTTCAATCACGCTGAACTTCTAATCACCCCAAACAGAGTCACCTATCTCTAGATATCACAATTTGATGTTTGGAGAAGAAGACTAAAACGGGTTGGTCTTTACATAAAAGACCACCCATGAGACCATCACGATTGGGGGAGATGGCGGTGGTCAAACCTCGCGATCATGATAACCAACTTGGTTAACCCCCATTGGAAGTCCTTTGTGATCGCGGCCAGGGGCCTCGCGTTCCAGATGGCTAAGCTGAGTGCTCCTCCGTAATCGCGATGAAGAAAAGCACTAGCACCAACAATTATTGCAATAACAGGTTTTGGCCAATTCCAAAACTCTCGACGAGGTATTCACGATTCATTTGGAACCACGTGTGTATAAATAAGATATTCTACCTCAACAAATTTGATGTTTCGAACTCAATGGCGCAGTCAAATTTTCATCAGAGGTCATCTCGGCAAAAAGTGGGTCTCACACCCATGCGATATTTTAAGTTCAAATCCACAAGGGGGCTCAGAATGAGACTGGAAGCCTCTAGAATTGCAAAGAAGGTTACGCTAGAACAAACTCGACATTCCGGCTCTTACTGCATTGACAATATTTTAATCCAATTATGTTTATCAAGAATATTGATCAAAGTCAAACTTAGGCTGAAGTTTAAAGGCTAAAACGCCTAATGACTCAAACTCGCACCGAAAGCCTTGGAGGCTCAAACCAAATATGGTACTAGCCTAAAATGACCATTTCGGAGTTGATGGAACCATCAGAATTCCTTTATGAGGTTGTTTTCCTAGAGTTTTGAACAAAGTCAATCGTTCAAAATCCAAGATCTCTAAAATAGGGATACAGACAAACCCAAACAAATGACCAGACGATCGAATTGTCAGTGCTAGCAAGTCATAAATGACTTGGGGTCGCTATACAAGAAGTTTCTAAACATTGAAAAGATTGAAAAATGAAGAAAATGACCTAGATGATCATTACAATAATGCGTAATTACAATTTGATTCTATAAGACAAAGATAATATGAGTGTATCTCGTTTAACACTTTTTTATAAATGACTTTAGAGTATGTTCCAATATAATCTGAAATAAAGTAAGCAGGAAAAAATATCAATTTATCTATAGAAATAGAAAAGAAAAATTGTTTAACAATATACAAATCATGCATTTCACTTCCAAGTAGATTTGACCTGCCTAGAAATAGCCAAAAGTTGTTTCCAATCATCTATAGAACAAAACGAAAACTTAAACAATATTAGCCTATACAGGCATACACCACATTGTTTTTCAGTGGTATTATTTTTTTAAATTATCAAAAATTTAAAAGATAAGTGTCAAAAACATATCTAAACTAACTTTTTTTTATAGTTTCATACTTAAACTATAGGAACTGTGAGTTTTATACCTAAAGTATCACTTATTAATTTGAGAAACACACCCCTCTTTTTTATTTCACTCTCATCATGGTGTGTGTACTACACACTCTTTTCCATTTTAAAAATATTATCACATTACAATCCACATGGATAAAACATTCCACCTTAACAGAAATTAAATAAATTATTAGAATTAGTTAAAATTAAAGATTAAATTATGACTATTTTCTGCCCAATTTGTTTTATAAAATAATACCTCACTCCACCCTTTTTCTTACCATACCTCCCACCACCTACCCCACCCCACTCCAGTTTTTAATTTTATTTATTAAATTTCTTTTATAAAAGTGTTTAAAAAAATTCTTACTTCATCCTCTCCCTTCTCCTTCAAATAATAATTTAGATATTTTTATTTTTATTTTTTAAAGAAAGTTTCTACCCCTCCCCACCTAACCCTCCGCTTTAATTTTTTTTCTCATTTTGTGTTAGATATACATATGGTTTTAGGAAAATATTTTTTACTTGCCGCAAGATTTTTCTTAAAATAAAATTTTATTTATTTTATATTCGATACACAAGTAGGAAAAAATATTTTCCTAAAAGTATATGTACATATCTAACACAAAATGAGAAATATATATATATATATATATATATATATATATCCATTTTCTTTCTTTCTTTCTTTGTACATATCCGACCTCTTCTCTTTTGCATTCTTCAATCGATAGAAGCAGCTGTCCGCCGCCAACAGCAGCAGACAACAGCTGCTCGATGACTCTTTAGTCAGTAGACAACAACTCTCTAGTCAGCAGACAGCAGCAGCCGCCCACCGCCGCCACTGGTCTACGCGTCTCACCACACACGTGCTCCAGCAAACTCCGACTCATCTACTCATCGGTCTGAGATAGCTTCCAATACTCCGTGTTCCGGTCACTGGCCGAAGTTCTCATTTTGTACGAAGAAATAATTTTAACTGATTATCGAGTTGACCATTTTATTATCCGGAGCATCAGCCAGAGTTGCTTTCGACATCGCAGTCACTTTTCTCACTCAAATATCTAAAGCTAAAGACGAAGCAACATGAGCTTCTTTGAGTTTTCATATTTTTCATATTTTTGACGTTTCTACCTAAAACTCTCGAATTTTACTAATTTTCTTAGCTTAATTTTTGATTCATATACACCATTCTCTATCTGTTGCTTTTGTTCTATTTTATCTTTGATATTTGCAGGAATAGGAGTATTTGTTTCCTCTGTAGTTTCTAGCTTGCTGGGTTTGGGGTTATTTTGAATGCACCCCATCTGTTTGATAAATTGTCTAAGAGGAAAAGGAGCTTGTTGGTAAGCCGACGTGAACGGTAACCCAGATGTGAATAGTACTCCATAGTAAATAGTGTTTTTTGGCGGCAATCAGATTTATTTCAACTGGAGTTGGTACCTTCGATTTCCAGTTTCCATATCTTCCCATATCTATTCTTTATTCGTACACTTGTAATTACATTTTGCTGACTTTAGACCTTAGAATAATTTAGTAGTTCATACATATTTTCATGGCTTTGGATAGTGATGGTAGACTAGGGTCATGTTCTCTCTCAGAGATGGGGACGGGGATAAGGGTAAGGAGGGGTAAGTGGGTTAAAGGAGCATCTAGACTAAAAGTAGGTTCTTGGAACATTGGGACGTTAACGGGAAAATCCATTAAGATAGTTAAGATTCTAAAGAAGAGGAAGATTAATATAGCCTATGTCCAAGAGACCAAATGAGTAGGTTCTAAAGCTAATGAGGTAGACGGGTATAAGCTTTGGTTCTCTGGTAGATCGAAGTATAGGAATGGGGTAGGAATTTTAGTAGACAGCGATTTAAAGGATCAGGTGGTGGAGGTTAGGAAAGTCACTAATAGGATGATGTCGATTAAGGTGGTCATTGAAGGGATCACATTGAACATTATTAGTGCTTATGCGCTGCAAGCGGGCTTAGGCAAGGAGGTTAAGAGGCATTTTTGGGAGGATTTGGATGAATTAGTAGGAGGCATACCACCTACTGAGAAGCTTTTCGTGGGAGGGGATTTCAATGGGTAAATCAGGTCTATTTTGGGAGGGTATGATGATGTGCATGGAGGCTTTGGCTTCGGGGACAGAAATGGAGGTGGAGTCTTACTTTTGGATTTCACAAGAGCTTTTGGGATGGTGATAGCCAATGTGAGTTTCCCAAAGAAGGAGGGCCATTTGGTAACCTTTTGTAGTTCAATGGCTAAGACCCTGATAGATTTTCTACTCCTTAGGAAGGATGATAAAGGTTTGTGCAAAGACTGTAAGGTCATTCCGATCGACAACCTTACAACCCTACATAAGCTCTTAGTGATGGATTTAGGGATCAAGATGACGAGGAAGAAGAGGGTCGAGGATGACCGACATAGGATCAGATAGGGAAGTTTGACCACGGCTAGTGCCCTAGAGATAGGAGAGAAATTAAAGGATATGGGGGCCTGAGATAGTAGTGGGGATGCGAACAGTATATGGGATAGGATGGCTAGTTGTATTAGGATTATAGCAAGGGAAGTGTTGGGAGTCCCGCCAGGTAGTCATAGTTGGCATCGAGGGGACTGGTAGTGGAATGGAGAAGTGCAAGGGAAGTTAGAAGCAAAGAAGATGGCGTATGCAAAGTTGATAGAAAATAAGGATGAAGTGGAGAAGTGGACGAATAGGGAACTTTATAAGATAACAAGGAAGGAGGCAAAGTTGGCGGTTTCAATGACAAAAAATGGCAGCTTTTGAATGCCTTTATGCTGAACTAGAAGAGAAAGGCGAGGATAGGAAATTATTAAGGCTAGCTGGGTGCGGGAGAGAAGGGCACGCGATGTGGACTAAGTGAAGTGAATTAAGGATGAGCATGGAAAAGTATTGGTAGATGAGACCCTCATTAAACAGAGATGGTAGTCATACTTCCATAAACTCTTGAATGAAGAATGGGACAGAGTTTATGTTGGGAGATTAGGAACATACAGGGAGGCGTCATAATTTTGGGGGTTGCAGGAGTATTACGTTCGAGGAGGTTAAGGGTGTTGTTTGTAGGATGCACTATAGAAGAGCGACTGGACCTGATGAGATTCCTGTGGAATTTTGGAAGAGCGTGATATCAGTAGGTTTGGAGTGGCTAACTAGGTTATTTAATGTCATCCTTAAGATAATAATGATTCCTGAAGAATGGAGGTCCAGCGTAATGATCACCCTATATAAAAATAAGGGGGATATCAAGAGCTGCGACAACTATAGAGGTATCAAGCTTCTAAGCCATACTATAAAAGTGTGGGAAATAGTGGTGGAGATGAAGGTGAGGAGAGGAGTGTCTATTTTAGAGAACCAGTTCAGATTTATGTCAGGCACTCAACTACAAAAGCTATTCATCTTATAAGGAGACTGGTGGAGTAGTATAGGGAGAGGAAGAGGAAATTGAATATGGTATTCATCGACCTAGAAAAGGCTTACAATAAAGTTCCACGAGAGATACTGTGGAGATGTCTAGAGGCTAAAGATGTACCGGTGGCGTACATTAGGTGATCAAGGACTTGTATGAGGGTGCCAAAACCAGGGTAAGGATAGTAGGAAGGGACTCAGAGTACTTCCCAGTTGTGATAGGTTTGCATCAAGGATTAGATCTCAGTCCATTTTTATTTGCCTTGGTGATGGATGGATTGACGCAACAAATTCAAGGTGAGGTGCCATGGTGTATGCTTTTTACGGACGACATAGTCCTGATCGATAAGACTCGTAGTGGAGTTAACGCTAAGTTGGAGGATTGGAGACATACCTTGGAGTCTAAAGGGTTTAAGATGAGTAGGACCAAGATAGAGTGCTTAGAGTGCAAGTTCAGTGAGACACCTCAGGAGGTTGGCGCAGAAGTTATGCTTGGTGACCAGGCCATCCAAAAGAAATTTTTTTTTAAGTATCTTGGGTCTATCATGCTAGGCAGCGGGGAATTGACGAGGATGTCACACACCATATTGGGGCAGGGTGGATGAAATAGAGGCTCACTTCCGGTGTGCTATGTGACAAGAGGTGCCACCACAACTTAAGGGCAAGTTCTACAAAGTGGTGGTTAGACCGACTATGTTATATAGGGTGGAGTGTTGGCCAGTTAAGGTCTCCCATGTTCAAAAAATGAAAGTTGCCGAGATGAGAATATTGAGATAGATGTGTGGGCATATCAGAGGCGACAGGATTAGGAACGAGGCTATTTGGGACAAGGTAGGAGTGGCCTCGGTGGAAGACAAGATGCGGGAAATGCGACTGAGATGGTTTGGGCATATGAAGAGGAGAGACTCAGATGCCCCAGTGCGGAAGTGTGAGAGGTTGGCTGTGGATGGTTTTAGAAGAGGTAGGGATAGGTCGAAGAAATATTGGGGAGAGGTGATTAGACAGGACATGGCACAGCTGCAGCTGACCGAGGACATGACCTTAGATAGGAGAGTGTGGAGGAACCACATTAGGGTAGAAGGCTAGTACATAGTCACGTTAGTCTACCGTATTAGTATGTGCATTAGCGCACTATAATTTCTTGTTGTCTGATGTATGCTATTATCTATTACTTTTCGTACTTTGATTACTCTATTTTATTTGTATCGCTTCCGTTATTTGCTTTACCATATTGCTTTGAACTTATTAACTTCTTAGCCTTATCTAATCTCTTTTTATGCTTTATTGAGCCGAGGGTCTCCCCAAAACAGCCGTCCTATCTTGGTAGGAGTAAGATTTGCGTACACTTTACCCTCCTCAGACCCCACATTGTGAGATATCCAACTTTAAATGTCGGAGTCGAACCACAAAGATTAGAAGATAGGATCATATATATATATATAAATAATAATAATAATAATAATAATAATAATAATAATAATAATAATAATTAGGAAGGGAGGTTTAGCAACAACTAAAATTCACCAATATCAAGTAACAAAGCAGGGAACCGACACAATAAAATCTACCAAGGTTGGAAAAAACTAGGGTGTGCATATTACAATGGTGGTTCAACTCAATAGGCAAAGGTTTATCACAATCAAATTGATTGATACATAGATAGCATTTGGTCTAGGGTAAGTTCAATAATCTCTCGAACTATCAAACGTATGTCCATTGGGTTCTCTCGAACACCAAGGCCCTTTCAAATAAAACACTGAACACTATTTGAGCAGAAAGACTATCTGTAGCTCATATCATTAAATAAAAAATTATTCGAATTATCCTATCCCTGGCTTAAACTCATAGAATAGTTTAACCAAGTCCTCACTATTGAGTCTTACCCAACTCCATTTTATTTTTCCAAGCCAAAATAGTGTTAGAGAGCTCAATCAAAGTTTACAACCACTGATTTTAGATTAAACCATCAAGACAGCAATAGATTCATGTCATACAATCTATTTTAAAAACAATAAATCAATACCCATTGGAATTTTATACTCAAATCTTGCACACACACCTCTAGTTAAGGATTTAGCTGCTCATAATAGAAGAAATACAGACAATACCCATAAAGAAAATCTCCATTTCAAGATGATTTGATAAACAAAATATGAAATTTCAACTTGAAAGATGAAAATCTGAGATTTCTTCCTCTGTAAGTATAAGGTAGTTCTTAGCTCAATTCTAGAAATATGTAAAATTCTATATATATCTATGTTTTTTTTAACTATCCCTAAATGGAAAGAAATTAAAGCTACATAATTACACAATTTTCAATTCAGTCCTTGAAACCTTCCAAAGGAACCACTTGGCCTCTCAAGTACATTTTTACCCTCCAGCTTCCATCTTCTTACTTGTGCTGAATCTGAAAAACGTCGATCCAAGTGTTTTTAGCGCCAATCGCATCACCATTTCATCCTTTAATTCTCTCGGGAGCATCTGCTGATCGAGCATTGTACCATGCCAATGAAGTATTGGTACTGAGACAATTTTGCTCCAATCAAACCGGCGTTGAGCCAGCGAGACACCTATTGATATCTGTTGGACGTCGGTTCCTTCACCTGTGTGCTTCAGTAATTTTTAGCGTCAAATTCTCCAACTTTGATTTCTCCCAGGAATGCTTGCATACAAGAGAACTAGGACCATAACCCTTTCATTTAGTATCAAAACACAATAATTCATGAATTTGAGTCTAATGAGTTTCTAAAATATAAACTCATCATTCACTTATAAAATTAATTAAGAACAGCTTATGAACTCAAATGAATGATAAATTGTTTAGTAAATATTTGGTGCTCTATATAAAGAATATTTGATACTATTTTTTTAATAAGGTTATATTGAATACATTGCAATAAAAGATAATTGATGAAGAAAAAATTATAATATTTTTATAAAAAAAGGTATAGTTGTGTACGTTAATTGTGTTATGTATATATATAAATATATTTTTGGGATTTCATACCCTGGGACTTTATGTTCATAATGGAGAAAATGGACAAAATCCCCCCAAGCTATAACCGGATTTCCAAATACACACTCATTCTTCACGGGGGTCCTATGATCCCCAAAACCTTTTTTTTCTTATATTATTTAACCCTTTTATGCTGATGTGTCATAGCAAGTAAACCCACCTCCTCTAGGCGCGTTAAACTCTAATTTTAGCTATATGTAGAAAGTATGTAGAATTCTATATATATCTATGTTTTTTAACTATCCCTAAATGAAAAGAAATTAAAGGTACATAATTACACAATTTTCAATTCAGTCCTCAAAACCTTCCAAAGGAACCACTTGACCTCTCAAGTACATTTTTGCCCTCCAGCTTCCATCTTCTTACATGTGTTGAATCGGAAAAACGTCAATTCAAGTGTGTTTAGCGCCAATCGCATCACCATTTCATCCTTTAATTCTCTTGGGAGCATCTACTGATCGAGCATTGTACCATGCCAATGAAGTATTGGTACTGAGGCAATTTTGCTCCGATCAAACAGGCATTGAGCCAACGAGACACCTATTGATTTCTGTTGGACGTCGGTTCCTTCACCTGTGTTCTTAAGTGATTTTTAGCTTCAAATTCTCCAACTTTGATTTCTCCCAGGAATGCTTGCATACAAGAGAACTAGGGCTGTAACCCTTTCATTTAGTATCAAAATATAATAATTCATGAATTTGAGTCTAATGAGTTGCTAAAATATCAACTCATCATTCACTAATAAAATTAATTAAGAACAACTTATGAACTCAAATGAATGATAAATTATTTAGTAAACATTTGGTGCTCAATATAAAGAATATTTGATACTATTATTTTTAATAAGGTTATATTGAATACATTGCAATAAAAGATAATTGATAAAGAAAACGTTATAATATTTTTTATAAAAGAAGGTATAGTTGTGTACGTGAATTGTGTTATATATATAAATATATTTATGAGATTTCATACCCTGGGACTTTATGTTCATAATGGAGAAAATGGACAAAATCCCCCCAAGCTATAACCGAATTTCCAACTACACACTTATTCTTCACTGGGGTCCTATGATCCCCTAGAACCTTTTTTCCTTATATTATTTAAGCCTTCTACGCTGATGTGTCATAGCAAGTGAACCCACCTCCTCTAGGCGCGTTAAACTCTAATTTTAGCTATATGTGGAGTCCAAATTAGCAATTAATTTTTCTTTTTACCCATTATAACGGTCACTACAATGAGAAAAGCTTAAAGCTTTATCATCTTCTTTAAATCCACCATTTTAAAGCTTAGAATAGGGTGATATTTTTCATTTCTTTTAATTTTATCTTCCGCTACAAAGCTTGAAGCTTGTGGGTGCTTGAGGGTGCGTAATCTTCTCCAATTTCTCATTTTTTGTGCTGTTAGGATTAGTTATGAAAAATTCCGATTTGATAAGCTATGCATGGAAGAGTCGGACCCAATCTCAAAGCGATGGTGCGATGCAAACATGAAATTTTACTGCATATGTAGACTTCTTGGTCGAAGAAAAATCTTGGAAGACGATTTTGATCTTGCCTCTGCTATGATGTATGCGATTTCTCTTCTATTGTTGATTTTCTTGGGTTTAATTGATGTTAATTTACTATTTTGATTCTTTTTTTAGTCTAAGAATTGTAATTTTTTTGATGGATAGACAAAGAAGAAGTCAATTCAAGATCAAAATTTATCCTCCCAAAATTGGTGAACAAAATTAGAGAGTTGGATGATGAAATTTGGAGGAGGAAGAATTAAATAAGTGAGCAACAGGTTCAGATTGACAATTTGATAAATCTGGAAAAGAGGTTCAAAGAAAGGTCCTTTAAAATAGTTCAAAGAAAATGGAAATGGTGTAAGTTCAATTGGAAGGTCATTTTGTGTATTTTGATTTGTGTTGTTGCTTTGTTCATCAACCTATTTCAAATTAGTGATTCAAGTACTGAGGTAATTGAATTGCCATAGCTTAGTTAGATGTGATTCAAGTAGTGATTCAACCTATCTTGTGTATTTTGATTTGTGTAGTTGCTTTGGAACACTCTTTTGATTGCAATATGTAATATGTCAAAGTTCTATATCAATGAATCTTTTTAAAATTTTGTGTAAAGACATGAGGCAAAACTTTGTTCCTCCACACTATGCTACTGATTTCTTCCCCATATTACAACAAATAGTAAAGCAATTAAATAGACATAGACACTATTTGTAAATAAGTCATCTTTTGTAGACATAACACCATTTTAAAATAGGCCTTACATAAGGTCAAATTATAATTAAAAAACAAAAATAGAAGTTGTAGTTTAATACTAATACATCATCAAACAACAAAACAAAATGAAAAAATGTTTTCATGTCAACTAAATAACTTAAAACAATGCTGCAACATCAGTGCTTCCTAAATTGTCAAGAAGTGTCATTTTGGATTGGGATGTTTGAACCGCTTCCTCTTGATTTTTTTCTTTGTTTCATTCTCATTTCTTCAAGTTTTTTTTGTTGAGATAGCTGCTCTTCCATTCCATTTCAGCTTGCTTGTAGTACTTGTTTGAAACCAATATCACCAATAACATCAATTGATCTTGTCACCTTTGTTATATCAGTAGAGAAGATACAACTTGGCATACCAGGCTGCACTCAAGTAATGAAAATAGTTGGTCTAGATTAAGAACTAGTACACTTACATTAAGAAATCATATTTGTATTAATATAAAGGACTTACATTAAGGACTTTGAATCCACTTTCAGCTTGAAACACACCCATTCCAATGATTGTTGGCCTTTTTTTACCTCTGCCCCTTCCTTTTTGGATATTAGTAGGTCTTGAAGATGCATGATAGTCAGGAGGTACAGAAGAGGATGCAGGGTAATTAACAGGTGTTGAATATGTATGAGGTGCACTAGGTGCTGCAGGTGGAGTAGGTGTTTTTTGGTCTTCCTTTTTCCCTCTTTACCGAAGGCTCGCCTTCAGTTTCTGCTTTCTATATATATAAACAAAAAGTTAAAAATAATTATTTGGGGTTATCACATATCAATTGAAAGTTAAGATATTACCTTTGGTCTGCCTCTTTCCTTGCCTGAACCTGATGTGTTTCCCTTTTCCCTGCCCAAATTTGATGGTTCTTCCTTTTTTGATGACTCAACACTTTGTGGACATCCTCTCTTGTTGTGGCCTCTAACATTACATTTGCTATATGTCATGGCAAGTCCAGTTCTATTTAACTTTTCAGATTTTTAATTTTCACCAGCTTCTTTCCTTCTTACTTTACTTAGCTTGCCATGCATGGTTATGATTTATGGTGGTTTAACTATGGGATTAGTAGATACAGGCCACATTTCCATATTTGTGACTTGTTTTAAAATATTGGCATAAGTCTTCAAGTAAGTCTTCTTACTGTTGCAGTTGTCAATGTACTCAAGAGGATCATATTTCTTAAAGTAAATTGCAGCCACAACATGTGCACATGGTATGCCCTTTAACTGCCATACCCTACAATTACTAGTCCACCCGCCAAGATCCACACTGTGTTGACATAGTCTTTATTTCACTTCAAACCCATCAACTCCATTGAATTCAATATTACAATTCATTTGTAACGCCCTAATTATTTAAGCTAATTTTTACATTAAAGTGAATATTTCTTGATGATATGATCAACTACTACTTACTCGAATTTTGTTATGTGAGAAAACAACTTTATTTCATTAAATCGTGATAGTGTTATGACGAATTGCCTTAGGTAGTTTAGTAAATGTCCATGAAATTTTATATATATATATATAAGTATATTCTTCTAATAATGGTAATCACGGTGGGATTGATTGTTTTTTTTAAAAAAAATGACAAAGTTGGGCAGCCACTAAACTTTTCAGCAATATTGAGTGATGGATATCACTTCTATATTATATCATAATGAAGATCCACTAAGAGGTTCACTTATTTTAGACTAAAGGACGTTTATAGGTCATTGAAAATGAGTTATTTCACAAAAATCTGAAGAACAACCTACTCCTTTTAGCTGGAACTCAAGATACAGTCTACATCTTGGTAAGTGTTCAAATCCATTTTTGGGACTGTGTAACTAGTAGTAATTCTTGAATATATCATTTTGTAGACCTTTAATTTTAGAAAATAAATATATTTTGGAAAGCTAACTCATGTACCTACAACTCTTATGCTTATGGTGGAGCCTAGATCTGCTGTTATTAAGTCAAAAAAAGAGGATGAAACATAAGACAAGTTCTATTTAGATTCTTGATTTAAAATTCCCTCATGTATAATGGTTAGTGTTTTGATGATATATTTTTGTACACAATGAGTTTTGTGGTGATTTATTTTGGATTACAAACTTAAGACATATATCTAAAAGTTTTATGTAGGACATAAGGTCCAGGTTTGCCATTTTTCATTTTCAAATTTTAGTTACAACCTGAGGTACTTGGCTTGCCGAAGTTAATATTTTGGTAACATAATTTGGTTAAAAATATTTTAGGCTTACTTTTACTAAAAAATCTTATTTCATGTCAATATTATGGATATTATGAAAATTAAAGAGGATATTTAATGGTATTTTCAAGGTTGTTTATATCATGTACAAGTTGAGGAACTTGAGACATTGGTTGGTCTACGGTTTGAACTTTTGAAGTCGTGTTGGATTGTTGTAGGCTAAAAGGCTGAGGTTTGTGTATAAACTCTTGTTATCTGCTAGTATATTTGAAAGCACATCTTGGTATGTTTGTTATTTCTTGAAATTTATAATGTCATGTTTGTATATTTGGAAATTTGCAAGACAGATGTTTAACTCGCCAACTTGTATGGATTGCTCGATTACTTGACATTCTTATGGACAAATTTTGGGTCTTCTTTTTCATCTCTGATTACTCGATAATGGACATTGTCCTTCTTGTGGCTGTGACTTTGTCACTATTGGCATGTATCTTGTTTCAGACCCTTTTCCATCTTGATTATGGATTTTTAGTTCATCTTAAGTATGGAAGTTGTCTATTTTAAATATGAATTAGGAATTCATTTTAAATATGGTTCTTGATTCTCTTGATTATTGGGTGTTTACCCTTCTTGATACTTGATCATGTATGGTGTGATGGCATGAAGTATATATTGGGCGAAATTTGATGCTAAATCTTGTAAATGAGCTTTTATGAATTATTGACCCTTAAACTTTTACATATAGAACTTGATACTCGTGATATATTTATTGGCTCGATTTATTTATTATGTGTACATTTGAGCTGCTCATAACTTGAGAAAATAAATTAGATAAACTAAAGGCTTCAAACTTGTAGTTTTGCACCAGTAAGCTTTATGCTTAGCGATAGTTGTTTCTATCATAGGAAATATCTGAGAAGACGCTTATAGATAGTTGTTTCTTGAAGTTGGACATTGGAGATAATGTTTTTGGGAGCTTTAAGGGAGATCACATTTGCATATATGCATCTATATTTTATATTATTTTGGACATGTATATGATCTATGGGGTGCTTGTGTATATGTATTTATGTATTTATTTGTGAGGGTCGATCCATTCATGACATCATGGGTTGTAACTTAAAGTTGGTTGCTTGTTTTTTTTATTTTGGGGCATATAAATTTCCAAGTCTTATGATGTACTAAATTTACCTTTGGAGTTGAAATATTTGGATGAAGCATGAGTTAGTTAACCTTGGGTACTTATAAGTTGGTAATAGTTTATAACATGAATTGTAGTGATAAGGAATAATACATGGATGTCTCATAAGTTAGTTTCTTAAATTATTTTGAAAAGTCGCTCCGTCCTAAATTGGAACTTTTATTTAATTTAATTGAGATCAAAGAATTTTAAACTGGTTAAAAACTTACACCTTTAACTATTTTTAAATGGGCCAAATTTCACTACTAGATTATATAAAGATGCCTTACGGAAAGTTCTTTTTTAAATGTCACGAGTTTATATACGTTCTTTTTGTAAGTAGTAGCATCCTCTTGGAGGGTCGCTACAAGTGTTGGTATCAACGCCTAGGTTTGTGGTTCTAGGAATTTTGTTGTGATTTGCTTACATATTTGTTTTTTTGGAAGGTTTGGGCTATATTATTTGTTCGCTATAGGGTAAATAGTATATTTAATGCATATAAGTTGCACATGCATCATATTCATGTCCCCAATGCAATGTGATCTTCACTTTTGAAGGAGTTAAGTTATGGGCTCTTATTTTTGTAGACCTATGGAAGCTGCTCGTGAAGATATAGGTGACTCTTATTCCCAACCTCATACACTAGAAGGGGTTGACAAATAGTCCTCGAATCAATATATTTCCCATACTAGTGGGTCTGGTGTGGGAAATCAACAAGGAGTAAGAGCTGATCCACATTCTCACGTGAGCCCAGGTACTCAAGTTATGAATCCTCCTTTTTAATAGATGGCTGAATTATTTCACCGTATGGATGAAATGATTCATGATCCCAATGGGTTTAACTTTGAAAAAATGAGAAAAATGGCTGGAGTTGAGTTTGAAGTCACGGTTGATCCCACTGATGCTGAACAATGGCTTGAACGCATAGAGAGGGTGTTTGAGTAATTGAAGTGTTCAGATGTTGCCAAATTCAAGTTTGCCATCTCGTTATTGCAGAAGGATGCTTATGACTTGTGGGTAAGTGTGCCAAATGCAAAAGAAAAATCTCTAATTCTTACTTGAGACGATTTTGTTAAAAAAATTTGTATGAAGTATGTTTCTCTTGCTTATTGTGATGCTAAGAAAAAAGAGTTTTAAAATCTAAGGCATTGCGCCATGTCTATTGCTGAGTGTCAACAAAAGTTTTTTAAACTCTCTCATTATGCTAGAGGCATTGTTAACGAGGAAAAAGATAACTGCAGGAGGTTTGAAGATGGCCTGAACCATTCCATTAGAAAGAATGTGGCAATCCTGCAACATGAGAACTTTTATAAATTAGTTTCTACTGCTTTTACTTGGGAAAGACTTGATAAGGAAGAAGGTAGTAGACATGAGAATAGATTCCGAAAGCCTAGGTCAGATTTTTGAGGTCCATCCAAAAAGGGAAGGTTTGATGATTCTAAGGCTGGTAGTGTCAACAAGTCAGATCAACAGAAGCAAAGAAGACTAGATTTTTCTATATCTAGTACTCCGAGTTATAGCCAAGGCAAGACTCGCATTCCCACTTGTGCAGAATGGGGAAAGAATCAATATGGTGCTTGCACGAGAGCTTTTGGTGCATGTTTTAATTGAGGCAACTTTGATTATAAAGTGAAAGATTGTCCTAATCCTAAAAATATTCCTCCCTTGCATACCGAGGTCTCAGTTAAGAAGTCTTCTAATAATCCTCCTCAAACTAGTAGAGGTACAAGTCCTAAAAACAACCAGCAGTGGGGGCAAGTGGAGCAAATTAAGCTAGCGGGTTCAAAGCTACTGCACGAGCTTATTCTTTGAGGTAGAGAGATGATCAAGAGGGACAAGATGTGGTTGTTGGTAAATTTCACTTATATGGCTAATCTGTGTTTACACTATTTGATCCTGGCTCTACACATTTCTATATTTGTTCATCACTTGTTATTCTTGAAAATTTGAAATCTGTGAGACTTAACTTTGACATTCTAGTTGAAATTCCTTTGGGTTATCAAGTTGTTTGTAATTGAATTTACCAAGCTTATCCCTTCATGATTCAAAACCTGGTCTTTCCTGCTGATTTGATTGAAATGCCTTTCCACAATTTTGATATTATTATCGATATGGATTGACTTTATAAATATCACGCAGTAGTGGATTGTAGGTCCAAGCATGTAACTTTTAAGGACCCTGCATTTTCACACATTATTGTACAAGGTGAAAAATCATTGTCATCTAATATTATTTCTGTGGTCTTAGAAAGATTGATGATTCATCAAGGTTGTAGTGAATATCTTGCTCATATAATTGATACACATGTGGAGAATCCTAATCTTAAATATATACCTACTGTGTGTGACTTTCCTGAAGTGTTTCCATAAAATCTTCCTAGGTTGCCACCAGAAAGAAAAGTTGAATTTCTGATCGAGCTCATTCTTGGATCTACTCCTATTTCTATAACTCCTTATAGAATGGCACCACCATAATTAAGGGAATTGAAAACTCAATTACAAGACTTTCTTGAGAAAGGTTTTATTCATCCAAGTGTTTCTTCTTGGGGAGCCCCTGTGCTATTTGTAAAGAAGAAAGATGGTACTCTTAGAATTTATATTGACTATAAACAATTGAGCAAAATAACAATCAAGAACATATATCCACTACCAAGGATTGATGATTTTTTTGACCAGTTAAAGGGTGTCAATTTATTCTCAAAGATTGATTTAAGGTCTGGGTATCATCAACTGCGCGTTAGAATGGAAAATGTTCCTAAAATTGCTTTTAGAACTCGATACGGTCATTATAAATTCTTAGTTATGCCATTCAGATTGACTAATGCTCCTGCAATATTCATGGATCTAATAAATTGAGTATTTAGGCCTTATCTTGATCAATTTGTGGTGGTCTTTATAGATGATATTTTAATATATTCCAAGAGCAAAGAAGAGCATGATAAACATCTTCGGATTGTTTTGCAAACTTTGAAGGAGAAAGAACTTTATGCTAAACTTTCAAAGTGTGAATTTTGGCTTAATGAAGTGACTTTTCTGGGATATGTTGTGTCAGCCAAAGGTGTGAAAGTGGATTCTAGTAAAATTGAAGCAATTGTTAAATTGAAAAATCCCAAAAGTCCTATTGAGGTAAGAAGTTTCTTGGATTTAGCAAGATACTATAGAAGGTTTGTGAAAGGCTTCTCCATTATAGCCTCTCCTTTGATGAGACTTTTGAAGAAGGAAATGCAGTTTACTTGGGATGACAAGTGCCAAGAGAGCTTTGAAACACTCAAATGTTTATTGGCACAAACTCTTATACTTACTCTACCAATGTAGGGGAAAGAGCTAGTGATATATAGTGATGCTTCTCATCGTGGTTTGGGATGTATTTTGATGCAAAAATGGAAAGTTATTTCTTATGCATCTCGGAAATTAAAACCAAATGAATTTAATTATCCTACTCATGATCTAGAACTTATTGCTATAGTGTTCTCCTTAAAGATATGGAGGTATTATTTGTATGGAGAAAAGTGTCACGTATTCACTGATCACAAGAGCTTAAAATACTTGGGTACGCAGTAAAAGCTGAATTTAAGATAACACAGATGGCTTGAACTCATCAAAGATTATGACTGCATGATTGACTATCACCCAAGTAAAACTAATGTGGTTGCAGATGCCTTAAGTCGCAAATCCTTTGCAAGCTTGCATATGAATCCTTTGTCTTTGTTTTTAGAGTTAAGAGCCATGATTGCCCGTTTTACCCTTGATTCATATGGTTTGGTGGTAGCTAATTTGCAAGTCAAGCCAATATTATGTGAACAGGTGAAAAAAGCGCAAACATTAGATGAGAAACTCATAAAATCTACAAAAGAAGTTCAAAAGGGGGAAAAGAAATATTTTAGATTAAAGGAGGATGGTGTCTTCTTATACCAAAATAGGTTATGCATTCCTAATGATGACAAATTGAGGAGAGAAATCTTGAATGAAGCACATACTTCACTATATGTAATGCATCCTAGAAGTACGAAGATGTACCAGACCATCAAAGAACACTATTTGTGTAATGGTATGAAGAAAGACATTGCAGAGTTCATTTCAAAATATTTGGTTTGTCAATAAGTAAAGGTAGAACATCAAGTTCCAGTTGGGTTGTTACAACCCTTGTCAATACTGGGATGGAAATAGGAGAAAATAACTAAAGACTTTGTTTCTGGACTTCCTCGCACTTAAATAAATCATGATGCAATATGGGTGATAGTGGATAGACTAAAAAAAGTGCTCACTTCTTGGCAGTCAGAATGGATTACCCACTTGAGCGTTTAGCAGAATTATACATTAATGAGATTGTAAGACTGCATGGGATCCTTGTTTCCATTTTATCTGACCGAGATCGAAGATTTATATCTAGATTTTAGGGTAGCTTGCAGGAAGCCCTTGGGTACTAAGTTGAAGTTTAGCACTTTATTTCATCCCTAAACAGACAGACAATCGGAAAGAGTGATACAAATTTTGGAGGATATGCTTCGAGCTTGCGTTATTGAGTTTGAGGATAGTTGGGACAAACACTTGGATTTGATAGAATTTGCTTACAATGATAGCTACCAATCAAGTATTGGGATGCCTCCCTATGAAGACTTATATGGAAGGAAATGTTGGACCCTTATTTTTTGGAGTAAAGTTAGTGAAAAAAAGCTTGGTGATCCTGAAATTGTGCAACAGACAGAAGACAAGGTAAAAGTGATCATCTAAAAATTGCTTCTGATAGACAAAAGTCATATGCTGACTTAAAAAGGCGTGATATTGAGCATCAATTTGGCGATAAAGTATTCTTAAAGGTTTCTCCATGGAAAAAGATTATGAGATTTGGCCAAAAAAGAAAACTTAGTCCTCAATTTATTGGACCTTATGAGATGCTAGAAAGAGTTGGACCAGTTGCATATAAATTAGCTTTGCGGCCTGAGTTGGACAAGATCCATAATGTCTTCCACATTTTGATGCTCAGAAGAAATCGTTCTGATCCATCTCATGTTCTTCCAGTCAAATCTATTGAGGTTAATCCAGATTTGATGTATAACAAAGAACCTATCGTGATTGAAGCTCTGAAATGAAGCAACTTAGAAACTAGAGAATTCCTTTAGTAAATGTACTTTGGAGGAACCATTCTGGAAGAGAAGCCACCTGGGAGCGAGAAGAAGACATGAGGACCCAATATCCATACTTGTTCCGAGTCTAAAATAAGGTCAATTTCGAAATGAAATTTTTTAAGACGGAGAGAGTTGTAATGCCCCTAATTATTTCAGCTAATGTTCACATTAAAGTGAATATTTCTTGATGATATGATCAACTACTACTTATGTAAATTTTGTTACGTGAAAAAAAAACCCTTTATTTTATTAAATGGTGACAGTATTATGATGGATTGTCTTAGGGTAGATTAGTAAATGTCCATGAAATTATATATATGTATAAGAATATACTTTTAATAATGGTAATCAATGTGGGATCGATTATTTTTTTTAAAAAAATGACAAAGTTGGGCAACCACTAAACTTTTCAGCCACATTGAGTGATGAATATCACTTCTTCATTATATCATAATGAAGCTCCACTAAGAGGTTCACTTATTTTAGACTAAAGGACATTTATAGGTCAGTGACAATGAGTTATTTCACAAAATTCTAAACAACAATTTACTCCTTTTAGTTAGAACTCAAGATACAATCTACATCTTGGTAAGTGTTTAAATTCGTTTTTGGGACTGTGTAGCCAGTAGTAATTCTTGAATATCTAATTTTGTAGACCTTTGATTTTAGAAAATAAATATGTTTTGAAAATCTTACTCACGTATCTATAACTCTTATGTTTATGATGGAGCCTAGATCTGCTGTTATGAAGTCAAAAAAAAGAGGATGAAACATAAGACAAGTTTTGTCCAAATTCTTGATTTAAAAATCTCTCATGCATAACGGTTAGTATTTTGATGATATCTTTTTATAAATAATGATTTTTCTAGTAATTTATTTTAGATTAGAAACTTAAAACATAGATCTAAAAGTGTCGTGAAGGAAATAAAATCTATTTTTGCCGATTCATTTTCAAAATTTAGATACAATCGGATAAGTTCTGTCCAGATTCTTAAGTTAAACATCCCTCATGTATAACTGTTAGTGTTTTGATGATATATTTTTATACAAAATGAGTTTTGTGTTGATTTCTTTTGGATTGAAAACTGAAGACATAGATCTAAAAGTTTTATGAAGGATATAAGGTCTAGATTTTTCATTTTTATTTTCAAATTTTAGTTACAACCTGAGGTACTTGGCTTGCCGAAGTTACTGTTTTGGTAATATAATTCAGTTGAAAATATTTTAGGCGTACTTTTACTTATAAATCTTGTTTTATATTAATATTATGGATATTCTAAAAATTAAAGAGAATATTTAATGATATTTTTAAGGTTGTGTATATCGTGTACAAGTTGAGGAACTTGAGACATTGGTTGGTCTACGGTTTGAACTCTTGAAGTCATATTGGATTGTTGTATGCTAAAAGGCCAAGGTTTGTGTACAAACTCTTGTTACCTGCTAGTATATTTGAAAGCCTATCTTGGTATGTTTGTTATTTCTTAAAATTTGTATTGTCATGTTGGTGTATTTGGAAATTTGCAAGACACTTGTTTAACTCTCCCACTTGTACGGATTGCTCTATCACTTGACATTCTTGTGGACTTTGTCCTTCTTCTGGCTGTGACTTTGTAACTATTGGCATGCCTCTTATTTTTTATCCTTTGCCATCTTGATTATGGATTTTTAGTTCGTCTTAAGTATGGAAGTTGCCCATTTTAAGTACGAATTAGGAAGCCATTTTTAATAAGGTTCTTGGTTCTCTTGATTATTGGGTCTTTACCCTTCTTGATACAGTGCTGAGGTCCTTCTTGATAATTAATAATGTTTGGTGTGACGGTATGACATACATATTGGGTGAAACTTGGTGCTAAATCTTATAAATGTGTTTTTTTTTAATTATTGACACTTAAACTTTTACATATAGAACTTGATACTTGTGATATATTTGTTGGATTGATTTATTTATTATGTGTACATTTGTGCTATTCATGACTTTAGAAAATAAATTGGAGAACCTAAAGGCTTTAAACTTGTAGTTTTGCACCACTAAGATTTATGCTTAGCGATAGTTGTTTCTATCGTAGGAAATGTCCGGGAAGATGCTTAGCGATAGTTGTTTCTTGAAGTTGTCCATTGGAGATAAAGTTTTTGGGAGATTTAAGGGAGATCACATTAACATATAGAAATTTATATTTTTTAGTATTTTGGGACATGTATATGATCTATGGGGTGTTTGTGTATATGTATTTATTTGTGAGGGTTGATCCATTCATGACACCATGGGTTGCAACTTCAAGTTGGTTGCTTGTTTTGTTATTTTGGGGCATGCAAATTTCCAAGTCTTATGATGTACTAAATTTACCTTTGGAGTTGGAATATTTGGATGAAGCATGAATTAGTTAACCTTGGGTACTTATAAGTTGGTAATAGTTTATAGCATGAATTGTAGTGATAAGGAATAATACATGGATATCTCGTAAGTTAGTTTCTTAAATTAATTTGAAAAGCTGCCCCGTCCTAAATTAGAACTTTTATTTAATTTAATTGAGATCAAAGAATTTTAAACTGGCTAAAAACTTACACCTTTAACTATTTTTAAATAGGCCAAATTTCACTACTAGATTATATAAATATGCCTTACGGGAAGTTCTTTTTTAAATGTCATGAGTTTTATATACGTTCTTTTTATAAGTAGTAGAATCCTCCCTGGAGGGTCGCTACATTATTGACCTATCAATATTCTCCTCTAGTACCTTTAAAGCCATTGGAGAAAAATTGCGCTTTCAAGTATTTGTGAGCTCTCTTAACTTAGCTATTCTTGTCATCATCTTCACTCTTATCTCTTCAAGCATAGTGATAATTGTCTTGTGCCTTCCTTCCAAGATCCATGCATTAAAGCAATCAGACATGTTGTTGTCTATAGAGTCACATTTCACTTTAGTATTAAAGTAAAATTTACACCAGTACTCTATGTTGTAGTACATTAAATCATCCATCATTCTTTCTGGACCAAGCAACTTTATCTTTCCCACTTTTTTCTTCAATTGAGATTCAATTGTACTCTTGGAAATCAACCAAAACTTTTGTCTTCTTTGAAGACCTCGCCAATCCTTAGACTAGTTAGCTAAGATGTGCCTAGCACACTTTCTATGTTTAGCCACAAAATATCTTAAATTGCTAAAAACAATTCCTGTAGTAGATGTAGTTATGTTAAAATAATAAATACAACATAAAAAATAATAAATACAAATACAAAATACAAGAGTATACATACCTTTCACATATCTGTAATCAATGTGAGATGTTACCATCTCGTAGTCTTAGATCATGCTTTAACAGTTTGACAAACCATGTCCATGTATTTTTATTTTCATACTCAACTTTTGCCCAAGAAAGTGGCAACATCTGGTTATTACCGTCTTTGGCCACAACAAGTAACAACTGGTTTCTACAAACTCCTTTAAGAAAACAATCATCTAAACCTATGCACCTTCTACAAGTTAAGAATGACTTCTTCAAGCAATAAAAGAAAATGTAAAAGCTCTGAAATACTGGCCTACCAAGTGCATCAGGTTCACCAAGTTTAACAACACATGTACTCCTTGGATTGGTCCTCACCAGTTCACTTTTGTAGTCAAAAATTCTGCCAAATTTCACAATATGATCACTCATGATATCTTGCATTACACAAATAATTTCTTGTTGTGCTGTTACAAGTATGCTTTGGATTGTATGTCTTTATCATAAAATCATTTGTTGTGTTGTCAAGACATGCATATAAAATCTACGGACAACCATCCTTGTACCTAACTCTAACTCTTTTTGGCTCATTCACCCATATATCTATCTGAACTCTCTTTTGAACAACATATTTAGTTACAACTCTTCTAAATTCATTCACATCTACAAAGACCATACCCAACTGCCACACAATTTTCTTGGCAGTAAGATCATGAATAATTTTCTGCTTTCTTGCCTTCTTTCTTCTAGATAAATTTACACTTCGTGATAAATTTACTCTACTAGATTCAACATCTTCATCACTAAATACAACTTTATCTATTTCAAAACTATCAGCATCAGAACTTGCATAATAAGGTTCATCACCTCCTAACCTTCTTTCAACACTTATTTTACCTGTTTGAGTTTCATCAAAACCTAAATCTGGTCCAGCTTCTCCTACTAGTACCTCTTCAGTATCAGCTGGTGCTCTCTCACTTCTTTTTCTTCTTTTAAAATTTCTCATTTTATCCCTCAACTCCTTAACCTCCTAATGTTCATCACTACCATAATACTCCTCATCATCTCCAACAAATCCACATTCAGACTCAACATTATCTTCAGTTGAAAAATTAAAACCCTCTTCTTCTATGAAATTAGATTCAACTGGACCTAAACTTATATCACCAGCATCTTTAGTAGTAGGATCTGCAGTAGTACCAGGTTTTCTAGTAGAATGCTCTCTAGTAGCAGTAGTTGTAATGGAAAGAGTTAAGGTAGGATGAGATGTAGTATCAAAGGTAGCAGTGGTAGTGGGAGGAGTTGTGGTAGGATAAGATCTAGTATCAAAGGCAACAGTGGTAGTGGGAGGAGTTGTGGTAGGATGAGATCTAATATCAAAGGCAGCAGTGGTAGTGGGAGGAGTTGTGGTAGGATGAGAACTAGTAGTAAAAGCAGCAGTGGGAGGAGTTGAGCTAGAATGAGATGTAGTATTAAAGGCAGCAATTGTAGTAAAAGGTTCTTCAACTATCCCATTGTTTGGACCAGTACTTTGTTCATTTACTTTACTAAAAGCTGAACTAGATTCCTCCACATCCCCATGACTAACATTTTCTAATAATATGGGGGCCACTTCTGCTTCATCAATCAAGTGCTTAACATATACCTCCACAATATCTCCATCTTTCAAAGAATAGCAAAAGTCTAAAATATCCATATCATCATCAATATCTTCCACAATGCCACTGTTAGGTGGTTTAATACTAAATGTTCAAGTTGTAGTATATCCTAATTCTTTAATGTAGCCTCTCAATTCAAAATAGGACATCATATCCTCATTAACATCTAAAATTTTTGTAACTTGTCCACCATTATACAGTAGTTGTCCACTACTTAAATATAACACCCCACCATGATACCATCTTAAAGTAACCAAAGTAAACCCACTCATCTTCTACCTGATTAGAATAAAATACGCACATAAATATAAACTAAACAGAGGTAACATTAGATAAAACAGCCATAAGAAAGGAAACACTAAATTTCATGACAATACGAACACAATATGATATAAACTGAACAATGAAATCCATCATACTAAAATAGACATACTTCTGCACACAATTTTATTCTTTATTTTTTGACTTACTAGTAACATTAATCCCTAATCAAACAATGAACTAAATTATAGGTCTTAACTAAATAACCTTCAATTAGTAATGATACTAAGATATATATATTGTTGAACATAGTGTTGTTTCATATTTTTCAAATTAACAGTAAAAAAACCCTAATCAAACACTACCATCAGAACTAAAATGAAATACCTCAAAAAAATAACCTTCAATTAGTGAAGAACTCACCTTTAATCGCCTTTTCAAGTAGATATTTCTAACCAAACTTTGATCATCAACTGAAGAAGAATGAGGTGAATTTGGAGAGAACGGAAGAAGAAAGAGGAAAAGGTTAGATAGAATGAAAGAGGAATTCGTAAAGACATTTCTAAAGTTGTGGTCGTGGGGTCCAGTCAATAATATGTGGCCAGCGTGTGTTTGTAATTTTTTTTATATATCTAATATATATGGATACATCAATATAGAAGAGTTAAATAATATATAAAAAAAAGGTTCGGGGGGGAGGGGGTCATAGTACCCCCGTGAAGAATGAGTGTGTAGTTGAAAATCCGGTTATAGCTTGGGGGGCTTTTGGCCATTACACTCCGGAGAAGAAAATCTTGATTGAACCTATATTTGCTCAATGGATACAATCCGCTCATGGGAAAAATATATTATATGGTGTTACATTATTTTATTTATAATTTGTCATTTTAAAAGTTGACATCACTGATAATTTTTTTTGCATATACCACTACTTGAAACTATTCTCGAGATGCATGAGTAGAGTTTTCTTTGTGTGGTAATACTTTCAAAAATTACTGTACCAACAATTACACTTTGATAATTTCATTGTAAAATATAAAGGGTAGTGAAACCTATAAACTTGAGAAACTACCTCATAGACATCATTATAATTTCACAAAGCTTATTTTGAGAGCTGCCAAAACTATGTGTTCAGAGAATAACATCTTCTTTAGTTCTTATAAATTTTATGAGGATCAATGTCACGCCCAAGCTTACACCTTGGACATGGGCGACACTCAAAAATCATTGCTGGTCCCAAGCAAACAACTTGGACTGGCTAACTCACTCAATGGAAGACTCAAACTCAATAAAGAGTAACATTAGGTGGGTAATCACATACATCATCAAACTTGAAATAGATTAAGTACTCATTTAAAACATAAGTCAATGCCATATCTCAATAGTGAAAATAGTATTTTCAAAACAATCTCTGAAAGACTTAATGGCTGCACTCTACTCCATCTATGAAACCTCTACTAAATACTAAGAAGGTTCCAAGACAAGCCCACGACTATCTTAATAAGAAAATAAATGACATCAAACTAGAAATGAATGAGCTTCTATGAATGCAACGATTCCTCACCAAAAGCTATGAAAGATAGATCCTCTACAGAGCGCATGTTGATGATCTCTAACACTTGTATTTGTATCATAAAATAATGCAGGTAGAATGACATTAGTACATGGAATGTACAAGTTTGTAAAGTGGCAAGAAGAAACTCATATCAAGATACTCAGCTCAAGGGACTCGACTCTAAAAATAACTCAACTCAATAAAGTATGCAATGTAATAAAACAGTGCTTTAAAAGATATGGAATAATAATATCACTCAATATAATAAATATAGTGCTTTTACTTTAATAGGATATTTATCTAACTGAAAACCATCACTTATGAGCTAGTGATAATACAACGAAGTGATGTCAATGCCACATCCATCCAATACTTTGCCAGGATAAAGGATGTCACATCATCTGTGGATCCATATAAAGAGTCCTCTTTTGGGACAATGAGGAGTCGCTCGAAGGAATGACACGATCCTATCCTACGCTGGCTACATAGTTTATGGAAATTGAGTTATTTAAACTCTTGCCCAAATTGGTGCTCAATACTACTCTCAAGAAATATTATTATGCTCATACACATAGACATCAAGTGAGTGAAATACTCAAATACATCTCATTTAGTCTCATTGGACTTTTACATCGATTTATATCATCTTCTAAACTCATCATCTCTTCTTTTAGATATAGTTACGTCTCATCTCAATCATGTATTTGAAAATATCCATCAACTTCTCAAAATATAACATTTTAAATGTATAAAACTCATGTTAGAAAATAGGCATCAATAGACTGCTTCAAACTCAATATCATGCTCAACTCATTATTTATTTAGTATGGAAAATCATCATGCTTCTAACATCAATTATGCATAAGATGTTTAAATGTGAAACTTATCTACGGCTCATGTGAATGCAATCATGAACCAATAACCTCAAATATTGACTCATCAAGTTTAATTATATATACATACCAGAACATTAATAAAGGAGTAAAACATTATATCAAGAATTCATTTTTATGGAATTGGAAACTCAAACTCATAATACAATTGATTTTAGGAACATGTAGGGCTCGAGAAAAAACTTAGTCCAATATTATGGTAGCCTTTCATACCTGGCACAAATATTATCTCATCAAAAATCAAAGACTTTGCTTGAAAACCTTGAACCCTAACTCTTCTTCTTCTATCCAATCCTTTCTCTCAAAATTTCTAAGTCTTAATGAGAGAAAATACCTATTGGGTATTGATAACAGACTAAATTTAGTCCCAAAATGGGTAGGGTTACGTTTGGAAAAGATGGAGAAAATATGGAAATACCCTCATTAAAATGGATTAAGCTGTCTATAGGCCCCTTCCTACGGACTACAGGAGCTTCTACGAGGCGTAGGGGACTGATCGTAGAAGTCTAGTCCATAACTTGGACTTTCTGGAAATTTCCCTTCATGGGTCTACAACCACTTTCTACAGGTCGTAGACCCTTTATCGATTGTTCCTGCTAAATTGTAGGAATGGTTCTACAAGTGTATCTGAAGGTGAAGTCTACGCGTCACTTCCTATGAATTGTTCATGGATTTATGGGTCGTAGGAAGGGCCTTAAAGGCTGAATTTTGGCTAAGTATGGAGGGGCTATACACTACCTCTTATGGGTCATAGAACAGTCGATGGCTCATCCTGGAAATTTATAGGGACAATCCAGCATACCAAAGTTTTAGAGTATCTAAAACTCTTCCTATGGACACCATCTACGACCCGTAGGAACTCCTACGGTCTGTAGAGCTCATCCGTAGGGAAGGTCCTAAGAAATCAAATTTTTCTAAGGAAAGGAGTGACCTATGAGCCCTACTTATGGCCCATAACTCCTCCTATAGTCCATAGGTACTGCTCAAAACATCAACATCAAGATTAACTCACTTAATCACATCAACTCAAGAAGGGACTGACTCAAATATAGGAGTAGGAATAGTACCTTCAATATCGATGCTAGGAGGAACGAATAAATGTGGGTACTTGGCTTTTATATCCTCCTTGGCTTGCAATGTAGCCTTCTCGACAAACTGATTTCACCATAGAACTTTGACTGAGGTGACCTCTTTGGTTCTCAATTTACAAACTTGATGATCAAGAATTTGGATAGGAATTGCCTCATAGTACAAGTAATCTTTCAGTCCAATGTTTTTTGTAGTAATAATAAGTTAAGGATATGTCAAGAACTTCTTCAATATAGAGATATGGAATACTGGATGAAGGACATCTAGTTCTGGTGGAAGCTCTAATTCATAGGCAATATTTCCAATTCTCTTTATGATCTGATAAGGACCAATGTAATGCGGACTCAACTTTCCTTTATTCCCAAACCTCATAACTTACTTCATGGGTGAAACATTCAAATACACCCAATCATTTACCTCAAACTCCAAGTCTCTTCTCCTAATATCAGTGTTGACTACTTTGAGCAGTCTTTAAACTTTCTTAGATAATCTTCACTTTCTCCATAGTTCAGTGAACTAAGTTTGGGCCTATAAACTTAGGTTCTCCATTCTCGAACCAACTAATTGGCGATCTACAACTCCTCCCATAAAGAGCTTCATGAGGAACCATTAGAATGCTCGAATAAAAACTATTATTGTAAGCAAACTCAATAAGCGGTAATTGGTCATCCCAATTACCTTTGAAATAGATAACACAGGGTCTCAACATATCCTCAAGGGTCTAAATGGTATGGTCTTCCAGACCATCTGTCTGTGGGTGGAAAGCGGTGCTAAGATATACCTTTGAACCCAAACCTTTCTGAAATGACTTCTAAATATGTATAGTGAATTGAGTACCTCTATCTGAGATGATGGACAAGGTAGATCCATACAACCTAAATATCTCTCGAATATAAACCCTTGCATAATCCTCGGCTGAATCCATAGTCTTAACATGAAAGAAGTGTGCTTATTTGATCATTCTATCTACAATTACCAAATTGAATCACGCTGTCTGTGAGATCTCAATAAGCCTCTGATGAAATCTAAATTGATCATCTCCTACTTCCAATCTAGCAACTCTATATTCTGAGCCATACCATAAGGCATTTGATGCTCAACTTTGACTTATTGGCAATTTAGGCACTTGGATACAAGTTCTTCTATGCCTCTATTCATACCATTTCGATAATAGACTTCTCTCAAGTCATGGTATATCTTTTTTAGAGCCTGGATAAATTGAATATCTGGAGTTATGGGCCACTACCATAATTCTATCTCAAAGACCATTAACACTCAGAACACATAACTGCCTTTGTATCTCAGCACCCCATCTTTCCCTTTGATGAAAGCCATCACTTTATGGTTATGAAAATATTTTTTTAGTTGGAAGAGAATGGGATCTTGGTCTTGATTTTCTTATACTTCAACAACTCATGAAGATTTGTCTCCATTCCGAACAATAATATCTCGTTCATTGAAATCCACAAGATGAACTCCCAAACATAAAAGTCTATGCACTTCTTTGGATAACTCTTTCTTCTATTCCTCAACATGAGTGTTACTTCCCAAGGACAACCTTCTAAGAGCGTCAACAACAACATTAGCTTTATCTGGGTGGCAGAGAATACTCATGCCCAGTCCTTGAGAACCTATATCCATCTTCTCTACCCCAGGTTGGGCTCTTTCTGACTGAATACATATTGCAAGATCTTATGGTATGTGAACATATTTACATGCACTCCACAAATATAGTGACACCAAATCTTGACAGCAAATACTACCCCTGCCAACTCTAGATCATGAGTCGAATAATTCTTCTCATGAACCTTAAGCTATTTGGAAGCATAAGCTATGACCTTGCCTTTCTTCATTAGAACACAATCAAGTCAAACTCTGGACGCATCACAATAAATCACAAACCCATCTGTTCCCTCAGGTAGTGACAAAACCAGAGCGGGAGACAACCTCATTTTCAACTCTTAAAAACTCTTCTCACAAGCATCGGACCATTAAAACTTTGTCTTCTTATGATTCAATTTAGTCAATGGCAATGATATGGCTGAGAACCCTTCAACAATCTCCTATAATATCTAGAAAAACCTAAGACACTTCTTATGTAAGTCAGGGATGTGAGTCTAGGCCAATTCTTAATAACTTCGATCTTTTGCGATTAAACTCAAATTCCATCACTTGAAACAATATGTCCTAAGAATGCCACAGATGTAAGGGAAAACTCATACTTCAAGAACTTAGAATATAACTCCTTCTCCATAACAATTTGTAGAGCAATTCTAAGATAGTTGGCATGCTCTTCCTCATTCCTTGAATAAATCAAAATGTCGTCGATAAATATGATGACAAACATGTACGAATACTGCTTGAATACTATATTTATGGGATCTATAAATTCTATAGGAGCATTAGTAAAATTGAAGGACATAACTAGGAACTCATAGTGACCATCCCTAGTTTAGAATATTGTCTTTGAGATGTCACATTCTCTTACTGACAGCTGATGATAGCCTCATCTGAGGTCTATCTTGTAGAAACAAATGGCACCTTGAAGTTGGTCAAAAAGATTATCGATTATCGAAAGGGGATACTTATTCTTTATGGTAACCTTGTTTAGCTGGCGATAGTCAATACACATCCTCAAAGAACCATCTTTCTTTTGCACAAATAAGATATGAGTGCCCTAAGGTAAGACACTCAGCCTAATGAAACCCTTATCTAAAAAGTCCTTCAGCTGCTTTTTTAACCTTTTTAACTCCACGGGAGCTATTTTATATGGCGGAACAGAAATTAGCTGAGTATCAGGGAGATCATCTATCCTGAAGTCTTTCTTCCTATCTGGAGGGACTCCAAAAAAATTCTCAAGAAAGACTTTAGGAAACTCATTAACCACTAGAACTAACTGAAGGGATGGTGTCTCGACACTGTCATCTCTAACTCGAACAATGTGGTAGATACATTCCTTGGAAACTAACTTTATAGCCTTAAGGTATGAAATGAATCGACCCTTAGGCAATACTGGACTACCCTTTCATTCTATAACTGGCTCATTCTGAAACTAAAACTCTAGTCCTACAATAAACTAAGTCATAACAAGCATAAAGTTAATCCATGCCAAGAATGACATCGAAGTCATCCATATCTAGCTCAACTAAGTCTGCAGAAGTGTCTTTATGATAGTTAGAGACTATATAATTATGATAAAATCTCTTAGCTAGAATGGATTCACCAACAGTATTAGAGATACATAATGGTTCTAAGAGTTGTTCAGGAAGAATCCCAAACTTAACGGCTACATAAGGAGTCACAAAAGACAAGGTAGCACCTGGATATAGTAAAGCATAAACATCATGGAAAAAAACTCGAAGCATACTAGTGACAACATCTGGAGAGTTCTTCTGATCGTGGAGATTAGCAATAACATACCGATGGTTTGAACCTCTACCTGTTCCTGAAGTAGCACCCCTCTGATTATTTTTGTTTGGTGATGCTGTAGAAAAAGATTAGGCTCTGTTACCCTCATCATTCTATCTCCCCAAAGGACATTCTCTGTGAAAGTGACCTGCTTGGCCACACTTGTAACAACCATTTATGCCAACACGACACTCTCCTAGGTGGAGCTTACCACACTTACCACACGGTGGTGCCCGCATAGGACCTTGGGCCATACTTTCTTAGGACTGAGAACCCTATGCTTTGAAATTCAGTGACGTTTGATCATTTCTTGTGTTGGGCATAGGTGCACTCACTGCTGATGAGGCATAGTTAGAGAACCTCTTCTGATAAAAAAAGCAATTACCATTGTCACCCTTCTGTTGGTTTGGCTCATGGCCTGCAGATTTAGCCTTACTGCTCTGGTGTTTCTCTCTGTCCTTTCTCTTATTATCCTCAACTTTTTAGGCATACACCATGAGTCTAGAGGTGTCCATATCTGATATTAGTAAAGTTGACTGACATTCCTTCTTCACATGTCTAACCAAACCTGAAGTAAACTTTCTATCATGACCCAAGCTTGGGCCTAGGTATGACACGACGATTAGAATCTCGAGGGACCCTAATCAAGCCTCTTAGCATATTATTCATGAGCATATAGAAGGTAAGTAAAGTAGTAAATCTAAGACGTACATGCAAAAATACAGTCTCATCATGAAAAGTCTTAATAAAAAAGAGCAAGTGTCAAATTCGAAATAAAAGGACAACATAGACTCCATGACATCCAATATGCCTCTACTAAACTAGATAGGGGCATAAGACAAGCTCCTAGCTCATCCATGAAAATACATAAAAGTCATAAGAATGATGAAAAGGTAAAAGTCTTGTCCTTGAAGCATGAGGATTCACTAACTATAAAAAAGTAAAGCTTCACTCTAGCCACGAGTGGGAGGCGTGCGATGATCGTCCAACCCTACATTATGATATAATATAGGCAAAACATATGCGTTAGTATATGGAATGCACTAACTATGTGAGAAGTATGCATGAACAATGAATATAGGACATAATCAATATGGACATGATATGCATGGCCAATATCTTAAAACATGAATAAAACCTTGAATCCATTAAAAAATATAATTATGGGGTCAATGCATCAAAATATCATTCACGAGAACTTCATACCTTTTCATGTTCCTTGGTTTGGGGTAGGAACTTTAACCAATATATAAGATCATGTGACCTATGGAATCCGATGTAACTCCCACATAAAGAAGGGAGAGGCTACATTGCCAAGGTAGACTCCATAAGAACATCATAATTATTATCTATATGTGGATCCACTAGCTATGCCATATTTGTATCATAAAATATATTTAGGGACTAAAGGTTGATACAAGGATTTCTTTGGGTAGCTACTCTGGTTACCGAACCGAACCACATCTTAAAATCCTCTCGGTGCTTAGTCATTATCCCAATGAAAAGTCATAAATCATGGCCATTAATCATCATTAGGAAAGACAATAAAAGATATCAATCCTCATCATAAAGTAATCATAAGAATAGCTCATTAATATAATTGATTCATAAGAATTCATGTGTTGGTGAGAATGCCTTTCACATCTTTAACATGATTGTGTGAGAATTACCTTTCACACCATAATTTTGTGCTCAAAATATCATTAAAACATCATTCATAACCTTTCATGAGTGATTCATAAATGTTGGTAATCATTCATAAAACTTTCATTAAATCACTTGAAATTCATGATTATAATTCCTTGAAAAATACTTGAAAATATCATATGTCATGGGTCATTGAAATTCAACTTGAAATCCTGTATTATTTTGTGAATTATGCATAATTTGATCAATAATCATAAGATAAGTCATAACTAAGAAGACCCATTGCAAATTCATGAAACTAGGGCATTTAGAAGAGGAATTCATAAAGAGAATTTAGAAAGAACCTAGGGACTCCATGGGTGAAAGGATCCATGGATGAACTCCCACAAACTTTTGGTCAGTGTTCTCGGGGTCATACTTTTGGGTATTTAGGCCATGGTGTCCATTCAAGTTCAGTTGGATATCATAGGGTGGTTCATTTATAGGGTCGTGATATAAGTGAAGTGTGATAGGCCATTTTGCAGGGACATTACCACTATTAGCTATTGCAGACACCAGAGTCGAGAAGGTCTACAGGGTCAGCAGATTCAGGCCCCTAGGGCCCTAGTTCAACCACCCAGAAAGGGTATACAGGGTGGCAGAGGTGATTTTCAGGGGTGGTCCCCAAGCAGACCAGACAGGTGGTAAAGGTGGACGAATTCATATGTATGCCTTTCCGGGTAGGCCATAGGCAGAGGCATCAGATGTTGTCATCACACTACGATCTCCTACTCTTATTTGCTTGCCTATTCTTTATTTGATTCGGGGTCTACTTACTCGTATGTGTATGCTCATTATTCTACTTGATGGGATGTTTTATGTGAGCCATTAATTGTGCTTATGTATTTAGCTACCCCCTTAGATGATTCTTTAGTAATGGATCGAGTGTATCAATCCTATGTGGTGACCATTTTGAGGTATGATACTAGAGAAGACTTGATTGTGGTAGATATGGTAGACTTCAACCTGATTCTAACCATGGATTGGTTGTCTACTCATCATGCGGTTTTGGATTATTTTTCCAAGTCCATCACTTTGTGTATATCCAGTATTTCTCTGATTGTGTGGGTAGGTGCAGCTAGTCATGTGCCATGTGGTTGATCTCCATCCTCAAGGCTCAGCAGTTAGTAGGAAAGGGGTGTCAAGTCTATCTTTCTTATGTCTGTGAAACCAGTGTTGGCACTCCTTCTATTGATTCAAATTTGGTGGTTCAAGAGTTCCCTTACATCTTTTCCACTAATCTACCTGGTCTTCCTCTTGAGCATGCCATTAATTTCAGTATTGATGTTGAGCTGGGTACATATCCAATATCTATTCTACCGTACCAAATAGCTATAGTTGAGTTGAGAGAGATTAAGGTATAGCTCCAGGATCTCTTGAGTAAGGGGTTTATCAGGCCTAATGTGTCTCCCTGAGGTGATCTTGTTCTCTTCGTAAAAAAAGAAGGATGATACCTTGCATATGTGTATTGATTATAGGCAGCTGAATAAGGTGACTATCAAGAATAGTTACCCGATGCCACTTATTAATGACTTACTTGACCAGATTCAGAGTGCATCAATGTTCTCTAAGAGAAAATTGAGATCAGGGTATCACCAGTTAAGGATTAGGGAGGCAGACATCCCTAAGACTGCTTTTAGGACTCGATAAGTCCACTATGAGTTCTTAGTCATGTATTTTGGGATGATTAATTCCCCCAAAACATTCATGGATTTGATGAACCATGTGTTCAGACCCTACTTGGACTCTTTCAATATTGTGTTCATCGATGACATCCTAATCTACTCCGTGAGCAAAGAGCAGCATGAGCAACACTTGAGAATAGTACTTCAGACCTTGCGAGATCAGTTGGCTATATGCCAAATTTACTAAGTGTGAATTTTGGCTTTAGTATATGGAATTCTTGGGACACGTGGTTTCAAGGATGAGATTATGGTATATCTGGCGAAGATAGCAGTAGTTCGTGATTGAACTAGGCCTATTTCTCCTACCAAGGTTTGCAATTTCGTCGGGCTAACAGGATATTACAGATGGTTTTTGAAAAGGTTCTCGTTGATATTTTAGGTCATCAAGTCTAAAAGTTGAGAAATGAATAAGTTGCATCCACGAAAGTTCTTTGGAGGAACCAGATAGTTGAGGATTCTACATGGGAGGTACCTCTTTCCCTCCATTTATACTTGAGGTATTTATTTTCCTCATGTTCACTCCTTCAAATTCATGCATTTCAGTCACTCTCGTATTTTCATATGCATGCGTGTTCATAAAATTGATTTTTAATTCATGTTTTAGCTTGGGGTTGATTAGTTTTTTGGTTTATGTATTTTTATGTGTTGTTGCATTCATGTTGGGTTGTTAGATCTCTTTTCCTATTCTATTCATGCTATCTTGAGTCCCATTAGAGGATTAATGTTCCCAAGGGGGATATTGAAAGACCCCAAAAGTTAAAAGGACGGAAGGGAAGGAAAAATACACGCAAATAATCAAGTGCAGGCTTCTATGAGCCCACCTACCACTCGTTGAAGGACCTACAGGTCGTAGGAAGGAATTTTGTCATGTCCCAAATTAGGGGAGGCGCGATAGGCACCTGATGCCTCACATTATCGAGGGAGCCAACTGAAACATAAAGTAAGTAAAACAGCAAGGGCCGACTAGGTCGCCACTATAACCTGCTAAAACAAGATAACTAGACCGGCGAGGTCAAAACACATCAATGACATGATGAATGGCCGACAAGGTTGACTTAACTAATAAATAACTAGCACGCCCAGAAGGCTGCAATTGAAGCCATAAATAAAATAAGTCGACGAGGCTATAAATAGAAGCTGAGAAGACCCAATAGAGTATGTCCACAAGTCTCTACTAATAATACAACTCAAATGGTTGTAAAAATTCCCCAACAATAACAACAATTCTACACAAAACTCAAAAATGCAAAACCTACAGACAACCAACAACTCCAAGATGAATGGAGCTTTCCAATCCTCAGCTGCAACACCCCTAATACAAGCCCGATTAGAATCTCTGTCTTAACTTGCAACACAATACAGCGTCTCCAGGTATTAGGATGTCAGTATGAATAAAACATTTTTTGTATGTAAGACGGAAAGTGAAATCATAAATAGCTGTAATAAAAAGGATAATAGAGATATCACCTGAAACTGAATTTTTGATAGCCCCCATGGCCGACATCAAAACTCATAGTATTTGAATATGCATGATATACTCATATAATCGTATGTCGTGACTACATATATATAAATACAAATGCATGACATACCCGACCAAATGCTAGCAATGGCGGTCTGTTGCGACAGCGAACCGATATCACATTTTCCAATATATAGCCATCTGTACAATATACAAGTCTTTTGGGCAAATAGGCTTCCTTTCTTCCGATTATATCTTGGAGTCCTTGCATAACATACCATGTATGATATGAACTTTGAATGCACATAGTACGTTGTAACAAGAATTTAGCCAATCTTGGATCTTTCGTACTCTTATTCTCATAATCTCACAATCACTTCCGTATAACATGCAAATGTCTTGTAGAACCTCAGGTGCTTTTATAATAAACCTAGATACTCAATCGACTCTAGAAAGGTGCCTAAACCTGGGAATGTTCATAAAAAGCTCAAGGGGCTTAAAGAATCTCATCATAAATTCATTCAAACTTCACACGATCATTAAGCCTACAAAACTCATGAAAGCCTCGAAGCCCTTGATTCGACTTCAATTTAGATAATTAATCATTTAGAAACTCAAAAGAAGAGACATGCTTGTCTTGATTTATTATAAATGACTCCAATTTGGTAATAGTATGAGCCTTTTTAGAAAGAAGGTTGTTTTCCAAGTATATAACAAAAGAACATGATACAAGGTGTGATATCAATATAATTTGCAAATAACATTTTTGTAAAAGCTTCTACCGAGAAAGAATGGCTAAATAACCCCTTTTAGATGCAATCAAGTAATCCTCCATCTTACACCCTCACTATTAGGCCAAAAACTCACTAATAGAGCTAAGGAATAAGCAATTCAAATGCAAAAATAACTTTAACCATCAACCATACTTCACAACTCTATAAGCACGATAATAATACGATGAAGTTAAGAAATAAGAACAACTGACATCTCAATGCCCTTCACAAAGGGTCTTGCAATAGAATAGTAAAAATGACTCATTCAATCATTTGCAATTTTAGGAAATTCTTCTAATATAAAAAGAGAATTTCGCCAGAACATTCCTTGAATTCAGATCGGAATAACTTGACGTAAATAATTAATTTTCTATCGATGATTAATTATAATGTCAAGATAGTTTTTCCCAAAGTTTCTTCAATGTATACGAATAAGTATGTTACCACCAAGTTTTAGAGAATATAGTACAGTAACTTTAAAGAAAGAATATATAAAGATGCAACTATATATAAATATCGTAGTAATGCTTGTTTCTCCAAAACACATTAAACATTCATGCTACATATATTGTAATTAAAAAAGTAGGTAAGTTTTCATGTGGGAGCCATTTATTAACTAACAATATTTGTTGTCCATTTCCCTCACCTCCACATGGTGTGGAGTGGAAACAACGAAAAAAAGTTCTTTTCGTTTTTACAAAAAAATCATATTTTGAATATACTTGGTATAGTATAGGATCGTGGTAAAATATATATAACTATTTGGATATATTATAATTAATGAAAAATTATTTTGAATAAATCTTATCTTTTATAATAGTAATTTTTTTGTCATAACTAAACTTACTATTTCCATCAAAATATTAATAATTTATAAAATTTCTCTAATAAAAATAAATACATACACAAATATATATAGTACACAAATAAATATTGAAGGCGTTTTTCTGGATGAAAATAAAAGTGCCTTTTTTAAAAATAATTCCCATTTAAATTAAATGTTCCCTAATCACACGCGATGCTACAATAAAATTATAAAATTTAGGCTCGTAAGCCTTCAACACAGGACAAAGAACAACCTTAAACACCTGAGGTGTTACATTCTTTCCTCCTTAAGAATATTAATTCGCGAATAAAAATAATACTTACGAGTTTAAGACTAATTTTTTCTTTATTTACCAGACCATTCTAAACCTAAAACTCAGTTGAACTCCACCCATGTTCCTCACAAGGTGATATAAAAAATATCAACAAGAAATTGCACAACTTAAATCTCATCAATTAAAGTGTATTGCATAGCCATCTCTAAAGAAAAACTTTCGTTTATTACATATTTAAGTAAGTGTGTATGAGACGACGAATAATATGAATAAACACGTCACATAGAATTCATGGTATATAAACAAGTGGCACAAATGCCACGTATGCAAACAAGTGAGTTATAAAAAAAAGGGCTTTTAACTTGTGAATATGTTGGCCTTCTAGGCATATAATGTCATAATGATTTAGCTAGATAACATGTTATTTATGTGTAAATAAGTTGAGAACTATACAATAATATGGGCACCAAGGAAGTCTTATAAATAAATTATTATCGAAAATTTATCACTCAACTTTATGGTTAAGAGAGATGTGAAATCGCTCCAAACATAATCTCTTAGATTTTGAAATCTTATATCATATAAATAACTTAAGTTCGACATAAGAGCATGCGTTGTATAATATTTAAATGGATAAATTTATAAGCGTTAAGATGTACGGATATACTTAATATGTATAAAAATATATGACATTTAAACAAACAAGTTAGAAAACGTTGGACATATAATTATGAAATTTGCAAAATATATAGTTTACAGAAAGTGATTTTTTGGTTATGTAATTCTTATAACGTAAGGTGACATATTATACTTATAACATAAAATAAATAATTTATGATAATTTTAGCGTGAGATATATCAATTTCTAATGCGTTGGCATATGTCATAAAATTAAATATTTTGTGAGACAAATAACATAACAACAACAACAAACTCAATATAATCCCATAATGTGGGGTCTGGGGAGGATAGAGTGTACGCAGACCTAATCCCCACCTTGAAAGATAGGACAGCTGTTTCCGAAAGACCCTCGGCAGACAAATAACATATGGACAAATAAGCCTTGAATCATATAATATAAGTTTTAATATTCTTTGAAGCATATAGCGTATAAACATGTCTTCTATGAAACACACAGAGTATAGGCAATTGATCTAAGATAAAATAGATTCTATATTAATAAATAGTTTATGAATAGCTTTTAGGTACATAATCCTAAAAGAACATCTGACTTGTAACTACTAGATTTTTTGCAACATATGACAGATTAGCACATAGATTATAGCTCTGGAACAAATACATTTACATCCTCTGGACAATAAAAAAGCACCATTTGAGTGGTAGGACTTAGATATGCTAATTACATAAACTTATTAAAATGTGTAATATTCAAAAAAATGATCTACGAGGCATGTAGCATATAAATTTGTGGTTTATGATATTTATCAAATAAAAACTATTAATTTTTGATTTGTGGGTGTTATCCTTTAATATGTATATACGTAGTATGTGATTTAGTATTCTATGAAGCACGTAATGTAAGAACAAGATGTTTGTAAGTCATGTAATATATGAGGACCTATCTCACGAAGTATATAACATACAAACACGTTGTTTATGAAATAGGTAGCATTTCAACAATTATTCCCATCCTGCGTAATCTATAAAAAAAAATGATCCATAATGCAGATAACATACAAATAATTCTCTCAAGAAAACAACATCACACATGTATCGATATCTCTTATGAAATATATAACACATACAACAACAACTCACTGAAATCCCACATCGATATAACACATAAACACATTATTTATAAAAAAAATCATATCTAAAAAATGATTCTTATAACATGTAATCTATAGGTGTGTCCTCTAAACAGATGTTTTAAGCGATTTATGATATACAGGAAAATAGCCCATGACATATGGACATATTATTTATAGCATGTATTCATATAATAATGTAATTTAGTTTTCATTTTTAAAATAAACAAGTAATATATAAGGAAAGAACTCATGAATCACATAATTATGTGAGTTTTTTGTTTTAATCTTAAGAAATATATAACTTATAAACAAGTAGTTCGTATAACACATATATAATTCTCGCTAAATAAGTAAGTGAGCTTTGGGGGTTAGCAATTAAATTTTAATAAATTTATGAATAAATTCATAACAAAATAACAAATAAGCCCTGATGGATAACACACAAAGGAACTTGATAGGCCAGCAAATAAAATTTTCTCAAAGATACAAAGTTGGGTCTCACACTACAGATCACAATTATTCTCATATACTTACTCAGCTCAAATAATTCTCGCCTCTTATTTTATTAGCTCTAAAAGATTCCTTGAATTTCATAATTACTCAAATAATACTATCATATTACAATAAGATGGGCCACACATAAAATTTATGAAATGAGTTTTTAGAAAATAATCAAATAGTCGTTAGAGCGCATAATATAATTTAGGTGGATCAAGGGAGCTTCTTTATCCCTATGCACAACATAACATGAAGCAATATGTCAAGATTCGAGTCCGGATGTGATAGTACTCATCTCAACCCACCAAGACAATTCAGCCCAAATTCCAAATAGAGCGAAAACAATGTAATCGATAGATAAATACGAAAATACAGAAGTCTTTACAAAAAATAAAACCCCAAAGGATTGATTGTCACATATACAAGCCTCTAAAACAGTAGAATTGAAATAAACATAAGTCTCATAATGCATTAGACTCTCGAATGGAAAAGTATGAAAATGAGCAAGATAGATCACCGGCGTCAATGGCTACCTCTCAAATATCTCCAGAAGCCACGAATGAAGAAATGAAAATCCGGATCACTATCCGGGCTCAAAAACTACACATATGTAGTTAGCAAGGGGTGAGTACCAAACAACACGGTACCCAACAAGTAAAATAGTAAGCACATCTAAAGCTAAATAGAACGAGTACTCCGACACCCCATCCGGACCTCCCATAACTATAACCTGCAAGAAGAACGTCCTAACCTAACAATCTATAAGCAGATATAACTCATGCAACAAGTAAGCTAAGTATACCTCCACAGGTCAATAGATAATGTCAAAATCGCACGTATTTCAGTCTTAGTAGCTCAAATAATAAGGGTAAGTACTTAGATAATCAAATTAATGCAAAACAATGCAATGCGATGAATGTCCAATGTGATGCTAAAATAACACCCACAACGTGTGACACATTCCACATATGTAAAATATAACAACCACGGCGTGTGGCACATCCCTCGATGTAATAATATAACAACCATGGTGTGTGGCACGTCTCTTAATACAATAATAGTTATAACCATGGCATGTAGTACATCCCTCGATACAATAATAGTAGCAATCATGGTGCATGGAACATCCCTCGATACAAGCGCGTGGCATGTCCCTCGAATCCTCTTTGTTATCCTTTTTCATATTCATTTAGCCTAAACTATTTCACTTCGGCAATTTCCATAAAAAGGGAACCTCAACAGATATTTCAACCCAAATGCAAATGAGAATAATCATGCAATCGATGTGAAGATAATGAAGTCCAATATCATATGTAGTCCATGTCTCTAATAATACCATGTAAGCTTCACAACGAGACAACCAAGTTTACTTAATTCAAATAGGCTGATTCATTGGGTTAATTTCTCTTTAGAACTTCGACTACTCAATTCTAAGCATTTTCGATGATTCATTATCAACTCGATACTAATTTCAATCAATTCACATAGCACGTAATAAGAATACACATTCCATATTGCTTATGAAAGTTTAGAATTCCATTTGCCTCGATATTGCTCACAAGTACGCTGAAATTTGGATTTTCCCCTTCCGTCGAAGCTCTGAATTGCAAGAATCTAATCAAATATGAATCCCCAATTAAATTATGGAACTAATGACATCCAAATAGTCATTTTAAAATTTGGACTGGAATAGACCCGAAATACCCAAAAAATCAGATTTCGAAAATGGATAAAAAATTTGGAAATTTTATATGAAAATGTTCCTTGAAGTATTAGGAAGCTATTGTCGAAACCATATTGAAAAAGGAGTTGAGATGAAGTCGGAATCATCAATTTAAGGAAGTTTAAGAGTTCTTGAAAAATTCAAAAATTTGGGGTTCAAATACGGAAATTACAACACAAAATCGTAATATAACAATGGGTAATCAAAACTTAAGCTCATAGAAGCTTACCCACTCGAAAAGCTTGAAAACCTCACTCAAATTTTCTTTCTCGAGTTATAAAATCCCCAAAAATGGTGAAATAAATCCCATTCCCAAACTTAGAAAAAAGTTACTGTTCAGGAAAATTTTGCACTCCGCGGACGCGAAGGCTAACCCAAAAGACATTCTTCAAATGCGGCAGGAGCTCTATGAACGCGGAGAAGGAATTCCATGTCTTTCATGAATGCCGAAAGGAACCCTTCAGGCACTACAGAGAAGGAACAATGCTCCTTCCGCGAATGCGGCCTTCCCTTTATGAACCCAGAGAAGGAATTCCATGTCCTCCATGAATGCGGAGAGGAACCCTTCAAGCACTAGAAACAGCAGCCATCAAAACTCAAAAGTTCCCGAATGGACCCTCGGGATTCATATGTGCACACCTACGAAATTCATATGTGTGCCACCTACTAAATTCAATGTTACGGACTTAATGAAACCGTCAAAATTTGAATTCGAGGTCCCTTTGACCCAAAACTCGAAAAGTCACAACTAAACTAACTTTAAGCCTCAAAAACTCGAATCACACTCGGAAACTCTGAAAATTCAACCAAGACCAACCCTAGACCTAAAATCATCCCTCAAATCCAATGGAGTCATTAAAATTCAATTCCGAATAAATGTTGACCAAAGTCAACTCTGTGATAAAAATTTCAAAAAATTTCAACTCAAGACCTCAAATCCTCGTTACAAGTCCAAACCTGATTTCATAAATTCTTCTAGACAAATTTCCATCTTCTGGTGCTACTGGAATCGATGGAATTTTTTTCTGAGGCTCATAGCTCCGGTTGGTTTCGAATACCACTTTTGCACACTTAAAACTTAAGAAAACTCAAAATTTCCAAAACCCAACTTTTCATAGTATTTTCCCAAAACCAACACTCGATAATAATCAGAAACAACTCGAAGCAACTAGAGGGAGGGGTAAAATGGTCATTTAGTGAAAAATTGTAAAAATGACTTATAGGTTCATTGCATCATCCACCACTAAAAACAATGTTCATCCTCGAACATAAAGTAAAGAAAGTACCTGAAGCCTCGAAAAGCTGGGGATACCGAGCATGCATATCATCCTCCAACTCCCAAGTTGCCTCTCCGACTGAGCGGTGTCTCCACTACACCTTCGCTGAATAAATCTCCTTGTTCCTAAGCTTACGGACTTATCTATCAAGAATGGTTACGGACTCCTCCTCAAAAGTCAGATTCAGACCCAACTCTACTGAATCAATGGAGATCACATAGGACTCGTCCGAAACATACTTTTGAAGCATGGAAACACGAAACACAGGATGCACAACTGACAAGTTAGATTGCAAGTCCAGTCTATAAGCCACCTCTCCCCTTGCCCCAAAATCTACAATAGGCCAATGAACCGAGGGCTAAGCTTGCCTTTCTTCTCGAACCGCATCACACCCTTCATGGGCGACACTCGAAGAGAAACATAATCACCCTCCCTAAACTCTAATGGGTGAACTCTCTTATCTGCATAGCTCTTTTGCCAACTCTGGGTTGTCAAGATCCAACCCTGAATTATATGAACCTACTCCATGGCATCTCTAAGCAAGTCCGTATCTAAGGAATCCATCTTAGTTAAATCAAACCATCCAATAGGAGATCAACATCGCCTACCATACAATGCTTTGAATAGGGCCATCTGAATGCTAGAGACAAAAATGTTATCATAGGAAAACTCCGCCAAGGGTAAATGCTGATCCCATCAAGCACTAAAATCAATAAACAGGATCAAAGCATATCTTCCAACACTTGAATCATCTGCTCGGACCGGCCATCTATCTGTAGGTGAAACGTTGTACTCATATCAAGTTACGTACCTAGGCCATGATGTAATACTTTCCAAAAGTGCAAGGTAAACAATGAACCCCAATCTGAAATGATAGATATCGGTACACCGTGAAGCCAAACAATCTGACTGATATATAATTGGGCTAGCTTCTCTACGGTATACTTCACCTGAACAGGAATGAAATGGGCAGACTTTGTCAGTTTGTCAACAACCACCCATATAGAATCATAACCACCCATGGTGAGAGGCAAACCCACAACAAAGTCCATGGTTATCCGATCCCACTTTCAAGTAGGAATGGGCATCCTCTGAGACCCACCCTTAGGCCGCTGATGCTCACACTTGGAAACAAACTCTATGATATCTTTCTTCATCCCACACCACCAATAATGCTACCTAAGGTCATGATACATATTTGCAGCACATGGATGAATATAATATCGAGAGCAATGAGCCTCTTCTAGTATCAATCTAATCAAATCGCCCACCTTAGGCATCCTCAAAATACTCTTTGAATCAATTCTAGCCTCCTTGACTTCACCCCTCAATCTCGAATGAGGCATATTTTCTCATCATCAAATATTCTCTCCTAAATCTGCTCAACTAAGAAAGAGCGAGCCTCAAAAAAATCAATAAATCCTCCATTCTCATCAGATAGTCGCAATCATATGAAGCTATTGGCAAGCCTCTGGACATCCCTAGCCAACGGCCTTCTGTCAACATTAATCGCGCGAGACTCCCTATACTAGGGGTCTTCCTACTCAAACATCATCCAGCACATTGGCTTTTCCTGGATGATACAAGATAGTCATGTCATAATCCTTCAATAGCTCAAGCCATCTGCACTGCCTCAAGTTTAGATCCCTCTGACTGAAGATGTAATAAATACTTTGGTAATCGATGAACACCTCACAATGCACACCATACTAGTAGTGACCCCACAACTTCAACACAAACACCAATGTTGCTAACTCTAAGTCGTTAGTAGGGTAGTTCCTCTCATGAGCCTTCAACTGTCTAGAAGCATAAGTGACTACCTTCCCTTTTTGCATCAAAACTCCACCTAAGCCAACTCCGAAAGCATCACAATATACAATAAAGTCCACACCCTCCACAGTTAGGGACAAAACAGGAGCTATAGTCAACAAAATCTTGAGCTTTTGAAATCTCTCTTTGTACTCCTCAGACCAATGAAAATCCATAACCTTCAGAGTTAGTCTAGTTAAAGGAGAGGCAATAGTAGAGAAACCCTACACAAAGCATCGATAATAACCAGTTAATCCCATAAAACTATGAATCTCGGTGGGGGAAGTAGTTCTATTCCAACCTCTAATTGCCTCAATCTTTGCCAGATCCACCTAATACCCTCCTTCGACACCACATGCTTGAGAAATGCCACAAAATCAAACCAAATCTCATATTTAGAGAACTTTACATATAACTTTTATTCTCTCAACTTTTGAAGCACCAATCTCAAATGACAAGCATGATCCTCCTTTGTCTTGGAATACACCAAAATATAATCAATGAAAACAATCACAATGGATTCTAAATACGGATGAAACACCATATTTATCAACTCCATGAACGTTGTAGGGACTTTTGTCGACTAAAAAGACATCACTAGGAACAAAGAATAGCCATAACAGGTCTGGAAAGTTATATTAGGAATATGTGATGATCTAATCCTCAATTGATGGTACCCAAATTGCAAATTAATCTTAGAGAATAAGGCCTGTCCCTGAAGTTGATCAAGCAAATCATCAATACGAGGAAGAGCATACTTGTTCTTGATAGTCACTTTGTTCAACTTCCTTATAATCAATGCATATCCTTATAGAACCATCTTTCTTTCTCAAAAATAGAACTGGTGCACCCAAAGGTGACATACTAGGATGGATGAACCCTTTACTCAATAAATCATGTGACTAGTCCTTCAACTTCTTTAACTTTGTTGAGCCATACGATAAGGGGGAATAGAAATGGGCTTAGTGCCCAGCTCCAAGTCAATTGTTAAATCAATATCCATATATGGAGGAACTCTCGAAAGGTCAGTAGGGAAGACATCAACAAACTTCTTAACCACAGGAATAGTCTCCATAGGAGGTGAGTCGGCGCTGGTATCCTAAATAAAAGCCAAATATGACATACATCACCTGTCGATCAACCTCTAGCATGCAGATAGAAGATGACCTTACTAGGATAATAACTACTAGTGCCCTTCTACTCGATTCTTGGAATACCGAATATTGCTAGAGTCACAGTCTTAGCATAGCAATAAAGAATAGCACGATAAAGAGAAAGCCAATCTATACCAAGTATCACATCAAAATCTACCATCCATAGAATAATTATATCTACCCAAGTATCATACCCAGCTAAAGAAACAAGAAAGGATCGATACACTAAATTTACAACTAAGGGTTCACCCACGGGTGTAAAAATATGAACAAGCACAGGCATGAGATCACAAGTCAAATCAAATCCAAATGCAAAATAGGTAGACACATAGGAGAAAGTGGATCCAGGATCAAATAACATGGATGCAAGTCGATAGAAAACTAGTACGATTCATGTGATAACTGCATCAGAAGACTCGCCCTCAAGCCTTCGTAGAAAAGCATAGCACTATGCTCCCCTTCCACCTTCGCTCTGTATTACACCTCAGCCTCCTCCCTATGAAATTATAGCACTACCAGTACCCCAAAGGAAAGTACGACCACCCCTACTAGTTTGTTATTTACTTCGACCTTTGGTCTATGGGGATGGTCCCTCAGCTGGAGCTGATGAACTAGGGTGGGTCCCACTATAACCCTAGGCAAAACACCTCCACATGAGATAACCAGGATCCCTAAAGGTATAGCAATGCCTCTTAGTCAAAACCTACTATGACGAACTCAAAAAAGTACTATAACCACCTATGGAAGAACTGTAAGAATCTTGAGCAACGTGACCACCCTCAGCCGCTGGCATAGAATCATGAACGACTCTTTGTCGCTGAAATAAACCACAACCTCTGTGTGACCCTCTACCTCCTGACGAGGTGCTTGAAAACTAACAACAAAAGCGAGCCCTATTGGGGTCCCCAAACTCATCTCTAAGTATCAATTTTGCCTTTTTGGCGGTGCTCATAATGGACTAGAGGGAAGCCTCCTCACGGGCTGACCTGAACACGTAGGATTGAATAGAGAAGTTCAACCCCTTCACAAACTTGCAGATTCTCTTTACCTCATCTGGGATCAATGACCTAGCATACATCAATAACTGACAGAACCGTGCCTCTTACTTGGCAACAGATATACCACATTGAGTCAAGCTCTCAAATCTCAACCTTCTCTTCTCACATATGCTCCATGGGATGAAGCGATCCTCGAATGTCCTAGTAAAAACACCCCACTCCCTAGAGGTGATCGAACTGGTTTGGACCTCATAAATATCCTCCACCACTCTCTGGATGACCCATAGATCTGAAGTTCAACAAATCAAATATCTCGGGCATCATCCATACTCACTTCCTCCAACGTCTCATGACATAGTATCAAAATCTCATGAGCGTCCTCGCTCTTACCACCCTAAAACTATGGTGGTTTCATCTTTTGAAGCCTTTCATAGATCTGCTGATCTTCTATAGTCATGACCATATCATGATCAACCTGCATACCAGCAGCTGGTGTGGGAGCCAATAGTGGCTGAGCCACTTGATCCTGTACAACTGGAACTCCTGTCGCTCTGGGTCTATGCCCCCGCTTGAGTTTGTGAGCCCTATGGACTGCCTCCATCACCCTGAGTAAAACTCTCTAACACACCCAAAATCCTCAACAAGGTCTCGTAAAATAATGGTGTCGCATATCTCAAAGGGACCTGGTCCTCAACAATCTCAACCTATGGCTCTTGGGAGGCCTCTCTAGCAATACCTTGGGCAGGTGCCGCTCTTTGGGAATTGTCTTTACCAATAATTGCTGCTCGAACTCGGCCTCTAGCTTAGTCCCTACCTCTACCCCTAACTGGGGTCTCAACAGCTGCCTCGAGGACTTCCTCCCCTCTCCCAATAGCTGTAGCTCTGGTCATCAACATCTACCAAAATAACACATGGCACTCAGTACTAGAGATAATAACTCAGTACGATAAGATAGAGTGAATAAAGGAAGTTTCCTAACAGTCTTCGTAGACTCTCGAAGATAAGTACAAACATCTTCATACTAATCTACGATACTCTACTTCGACTTGGCTTGTACACATGAGACCTATGAACCTAGGGCTATGATACTAATTTTGTCAAGACCCAAATTCAGGTGTCATGGCACTCTAAATTCTCAAAATTTTCTATGTCAAGATCGAACCATTCTTTTAGGCGTATAGGATCGAACTGGGTGAATTTTAGTTATATATAAGAGTTAGGACCAATTCCTAAGTATTTTAAGAGTATTAGATGTGTTTTAGGGTCATAAGGGATATCTAACACCAAGCCGATTCTAAAGAATTTTTATCGGCTAAGTTTCAAAATGAATTCGTATAAGGGTCAACTTCAAATGACCATATCTCCTAGAATATAATGAATTGGGTAGACCATAACCTATTAAAGTCTTTGTGTCTTATTTCCAAAGCCACTAAAATTGTATTTGTCCGAGTTTGGAATCAAAAGTTATGCTTGGTTTACCAGAGAGGTCCGCAAAAAGTCCGCATCGCGGACCTACAACAAACTTTGACAATTTTTCCAGATTTTATTTTTTTGTCGACCAGAGAGGTGCGCGACACGTCCACAACGCGGACCTGTCGCGGACTTGTCCAATTTTCTAGATTTTGTAGGGATATTTTTGGAAAATTACCTAATATCCATATATACGAACTTGGATGCATTTTGGGTCATTTATTTTCAGTCTTTCACCTCCAAAGAACCCTAATCTTCATCCTCCTCTCTCTCAAATCATTCCCTCCAAATTTTTTTATCAAAATTAAAGGATTCAAGGCTCCTCATTGAAGACCAAGAATCAAGTTTTCTTAAAGTTTTACTCTAAGGTATGTGGGTTTTCATCCATCGGTTCTTCCACCCATGGAGCCCAAATATTTTCTAAACTTGATGTTTCAAATTCCAAATGGTGAATTCTTATGGGATTTTACATGATGATTCAAAATGCATATATTATGGTATATTTGAATATTTTTGTGTTAAAATTAATATATTGACTCTCATTCATGAAATGAAAAAAAAATGTTAGTGATCCTATATGAAGGCTTGAAAGGTAGTTTTAAAGTGTATATGGTGGGTTGTTTTAAGATGTTTGATTTGATGCATTTATATCACTCTCATGCATATAAGTATTCTTTAATTATATTTAAAGGTCCTTATGAATTGAACCGACCTAGTCTTCCAATGTATTCATGAACTTGAATTGAAATTTTATGAGCAAATACCTATGTTTAAGGGAGTCTTGTGAAATGATTGAATAATGATGAAAGGGCTTTTAGCCAAAGAAAGTGCTCAATATGAAAGGACAAGTCTCACATATTTGCATCAAATAAAATATTTTAACGAGCTATTCCACCGATGATGATTTGATGTTGAAGTTTATACAATGTTTATGTTATTATGATATACAAATGTTATTCCATGGGATTGACCTAGCACGAGTGTAGCATATAGATAGGGACTAGACCTAAGGGGTCCTTAAGTAATGTCTCATGTTGCATTAACTATGCGCCAACATAGGAGCCCTTGTAGGCTATTTGGGCTAGTGGATCTACAATTAGCCAATAATGTTAAAATTAAAGAACGTTAAAGTTGACGGAGTCCTACCAGCAAGTAGACTCCCCATTCCAACGTAGGGGATTATGTTGGATTCCATGTAATAGTTCCCATGGTCTTAAATGTCGGTTAAGGTCACTTCCCCACAAAATGAATGTTTTAAGGTTTCTTAGGATGATGATGTTTAATGTATGCACTCAATATGCATATTGCTTGTTTATGTTCCTCTTATGTTCTTCATTTCGTAGAATACTCACATACTTAGAACATTCAAAGTACTAACACATACTTTTGCCCAGATAATATCACCATATAGGAACCGACGTCGCTCCTCGACCTCTTCCACGTGGCTAGATCGAAATAGTTTTAAGATTGCTTGTGGTGAGTTCCCATGTTCCGGGAATAACCTCATTTATATTCTAAGGTCGTGTTTTGTAAAATATTAAAACTTTTATGAAGATATTTCTTGACACTTATTTAGAGGGTGAGCTAGGAACATATTCCCAACCAAGATGCATTTTTTCGTGTTCGGAGTCAAAAGTTATTCTTGGTTGACCACAGAGGTCCGCGATAAGTCCGCATCGCAGACCTACAGCAAACTTTGACAATATTCCAGATTTCATTTTTTTGTCGACCAGAAAGGTGTGAGACACGTCTACGTCGTGGACCTGTCACAGATTTGTCCAGTTTTCCTAATTTTATAGGGACATTTTGGGGAAATTACCTAATATCCATATATACGAACTTGGATGCGTTTTGGGTCATTTATTTTCAGTCTTTCACCTCCAAAGAACCCTAATCTTTATCCTCTTCTCTCTCAAATCATACCCTCCAATTTTTGTATCAAACTCAAAGGATTCAGGGATCCTCATTGAAGACCAAGAATCAAGTTTTCTTAAAGTTTTACTCTAAGGTATGTGGGTTTTCATCCATCGGTTCTTCCACCCATGGAGCCCAAATATTTTCTCAACTTGATATTTCAAATTCCAAATGGTGAATTCTTATGGGATTTTACATGATGATTCAAAATGCATATATTATGGTATATTTGAAGCTTTTTGTATTTAAATTGATATATTGACTCTCATTCATGAAATGAAAGAAAATTGCTAGTGATCCTATATAAAGGCTTCAAAGGTAGTTTTAAAGTATATATGGTGGGTTATTTTAAGATATTTGATTCGATGCATTTATATCACTCTCATGCATACAAGTATTCTTTAAATGTATTTGAAGATCTTTATAAATTGAACCCACCTAGTCTTCCTATGTATTCGTGAAGTTGAATTGAAAGTTTGTGAGCAAATATCTATGTTTAAGGGAGTCTTGTGAAATGATTGAATGATGATGAAAGGGCATTTAACCAAAGAAAGGATTCAATGCGAAAGGACAATTACCACATATTTGCATCAAATGAAATATTTTAATGAGCTATTCCACCGATGATGATTTGATGTCGAAAGTTAAATAATGCTTATGTTATTATGATATTTAAATGTTATTCCATGGGATTGACATAGCACTGAATATAGCATGTAGATGGGGACTCGACCTAAGGGGTCCTTAAGTAAAGTCTAATGATGCATTAACTATGCGCCAACATGGGAGCCCTTGAGGCTATTTAGGCTAGTGGATCCATAATTAGCCAATAAAGTTAAAGTTAAAGAACGTTAAAGTTGAAGGAGTCCTATCCGGCAAGTAGACTCCCTGTACCAACGTAGGGGGTTATGTTGGATTCCATGTAATATCTTCAATTGTCTTAAATGTCGGTTGAGATCACTTCCCCACAAAATGAGTGTTTTAAGGTTTCTTATGATGATGTTTAATGTATGCACTCATTATGCACATTTCTTGTTCGTGTTCCTCTTATGTTCTTCATTTCGTAGCATACTCACATACTTAGTACATTCAAAGTACTAACACATACGTTTGCCTACATAATATCACCATATAGGAACCGACATCACTCCTCAACCTCCTCCACGTGGCTAGCTCGAATTAGTTTGAAGATTTCTTGTGGTGAGTTCCCATATTCCGGGAATAACCTCATTTATATTCTAAGCTCATGTTTTGTAAAACATTAAAACTTTTATAAAGATATTTCTTGACACTTATTTTGAGGGTGAGCTAGGAACATATTCCCAACCAAGATGCATTTTTTCGTGTTCGAAGTCAAAAGTTATTCTTGGTTGACCACAGAGGTCCGCGATAAGTCCTCGTCGCAGACCTACAGCGAACTTTGACAATTTTCGAGATTTCATTTTTTTGTCGACCAGAAAGGTGTGAGACACGTCTGCGTCGTGGACCTGTCACAGACTTGTCCTATTTTCCCAATTTTGTAGGGATATTTTGGGAAAATTACCTAATATCCATATATACAAACTTGGATGCGTTTTGGGTCATTTATTTTCAGTCTTTCACCTCCAAAGAACCCTAATCTTTATCCTCTTCTCTCTCAAATCATACCCTCCAATTTTTCTATCAAACTCAAAGGATTCAGGAATCCTCATTGAAGACCAAAAATCAAATTTTCTTAAAGTTTTACTCTAAGGTATGTGGGTTTTCATCCATTGGTTCTTCCACCCAAGGAGCCCAAATATTTTCTCAACTTGATATTTTAAATTCCAAATGGTGAATTCTTATGGGATTTTACATGATGATTCAAAATGCATATATTATGGTATATTTGAAGCTTTTTGTATTTAAATTGATATATTGACTCTCATTTATGAAATGAAAGAAAATTGCTAGTGATCCTATATAAAGGCTTCAAAGGTAGTTTTAAAGTATATATGGTGGGTTGTTTTAAGATGTTTGATTCGATGCATTTATATCACTCTTATGCATACAAGTATTCTTTAAATGTATTTGAAGATCTTTATAAATTGAACCCACCTAGTCTTCCTATGTATTCGTGAAGTTGAATTGAAAGTTTGTGAGCAAATATCTATGTTTAAGGGAGTCTTGTGAAATGATTGAATGATGATGAAAGGGCTTTTAGCCAAAGAAAGGATTCAATGTGAAAGGACAATTCTCACATATTTGCATCAAATGAAATGTTTTAATGAGCTATTCCACCGATGATGATTTGATGTCGAAAGTTAAATAATGTTTATGTTATTATGATATTTAAATGTTATTCCATGGGATTGACATAGCACTGAATATAGCATGTAGATGGGGACTCGACCTAAGGGGTCCTTAAGTAAAGTCTAATGATGCATTAACAATGCACCAACATGGGAGCCCTTGAGGCTATTTAGGCTAGTGGATCCATAATTAGCCAATAAAGTTAAAGTTAAAGAACGTTAAAGTTGAAGGAGTCCTATCCGGTAAGTATACTCCCTGTGCCAACGTAGGGGGTTATGTTGGATTCCATGTAATATCTTCAATGGTCTTAAATGTCGGTTGAGATCACTTTCCCACAAAATGAATGTTTTAAGGTTTCTTATGATGATGTGTAATGTATGCACTCATTATGCACATTTCTTGTTCATGTTCCTCTTATGTTCTTCATTTCGTAGCATACTCACATACTTAGTACATTCAAAGTACTAACACATACTTTTGCCTACATAATATCACCATGTAGGAACCGACGTCGCTCCTCGCCCTTCTCCACGTGGCTAGCTCGAATTAGTTTGAAGATTTCTTGTGGTGAGTTCCCATGTTCCGGGAATAACCTCATTTATATTCTAAGCTCATGTTTTGTAAAACATTAAAACTTTTATGAAGATATTTCTTGACACTTATTTTGAGGGTGAGCTAGGAACATGTCTTAGCCCCCGCCAAGTCTATTAGTAGAGGTATGTTGGGACATAAATGAAAAAGGTTTTAAGGTTTCTAAGGACTATTGTTCCATGATTTTTCTCTTAGTCCCGGTTCCCTTTTTATTTATTTACTTTCCGTTTGTTATCGTATGTCATTACCAATGAAATGCTTAATGAATGCTAAGAAGCTTGGGTAAGGCACCTCCGGGTGTGTCATTCGCCGTTTCATGTCTAGGCCCTAGGATTGGGGCATGAAAAACTTGGTATCAGAGCACGAAGTTTTGAAATGGTCCTCGGAGTCCAACATACTGTGTCAAATAGTGTCTTATTCATGTTTTTGAAGTGCGCCACAATTATGAATGGGAAACTATGAGACATTTAAGAAAGTTTTTCACTTTTTTCAAATTTATGTCATGCCCCAGAGTGTCTTAATTCTTCCGCTAACTAACGACCTATTTTGTATTTCCTTAGATGATGCCTCATGGAAGACCACTTCAAAAGGCAAGGGTACCACCTCAAATGGCAAGGGTTGATGATGAGGACCAACCTCCTCCAGTTTGGGTTATCCCACATCATGACGAAGGGGTAACCCATGCCGAGTTCCAAAACATCATTATATTGTTGGCTCATGTTGTGGTCAACCAAGAACATTAATGTGTTCCCCCTCTCCAAGTACAAAATCCGGCCCTAGGATTCTGGAGTTCTAAAGGATGAATCCACTGGATTTCGATGGTTCTAAACTAGATGAGAACCCTATGGAGTTCATCGAGAAGGTGTATTATATTTTGGAAATCTTGTGTGTATCATCAAATAAAAAGGCCGAACTAGCGGCCTATCAACTCAAAGGTGTGGCTCGAGTGTGGAATGAGTAATGGGTTGTGGAGAGGGTTGAAAAAGTGGGCCCGATTGAATAGGAAGAGTTGAAAGGTGCTTTCTTAGACCATTTCTTTCCATCGAAGTTAAGGGAGGCCAAGGTCTAAGAGTTCATCAACCTCCAACAAGGAAGCATGAGTGTGAGGGAATATGCCCTCAAATTTACAAGGTTGTCCAAGTATGCTTCCTTTATGGTCTCTAACTCCCGGGAAAGGATGAATAAGTTTGTTTCCGGTGTTTCAAGCTTGGTGTCCAAAGAGGACAAAATGGCCATGTTGGTAAAGGAGATGGACATCTCCCGGTTAATGACTTATGCCGAACAAATCAATGAAGAGAAGTTGAGGGAAAGGTCTAGAGGGTTCAAAAAGATTAGAGTGGATGGTGGAGGATTCAACCCTCAAAGGTTCGGTTATGGTGGCATTAACAAAGGACAAGGTGGTCAACGGTTTGTGGGGAAAGGTTCCACAAATGATCCTACTCCCAAATTCAACAAAGATAAGGGTCCTAACTTAATGGTCCCAAGAGATAACATTGGTACCCAAGCTTTTCCCTCATGTAGGAAGTGTGGGAAAACCCACAAAGGTGAGTGCTTGGTGGGCTCAAACGTGTGCTTTAAATGGGGAAAGATGGGTCATCATGCTCGGGATTATAAAAGTGGTGGTGACGGTAGGCCTCAAGGCCAAGTTGCTCATGGCCAACAAGCTCAAGGAGGTGGCCAACGCACTAACCGTTTCTATGCATTGCATGGGAGACAAGAGGTTGAGGAAGCACCAAATATTATTACCGGTATATTAAAGGTCTTTAATTTTGATGTATATGCATTGTTGGATCCCAGTGCAAACTTGTCATTTGTTACCCCATTCTTAGAAAATAGGTTTGATGTATCACCCGAAATGTTATTAGAGCCTTATTTGGTGTCTACCCCTATGGGTGAATCGATTATTGCTTAAACGGTCTATAGAGATTGTTCCATGTCTATATTGTATAAAGTTATTCCTTGTGATCTCATTGAGCTTGACATGGTAGATTTTGATGTCATTCTTATGATGGATTGGTTACATTCATGTTATGCTTCCATAGATTGTAGAACTCATCGAGTCAAATTCCAATTTCCAAATGAGTCCGTTATTGAATAGGAGGGTTGTGATTTGGTAGTGTAAGTTCATTTCTTATCTTAAGGCCTAAAAATTAATTTCTAAGAGTTGTATTTACCACATTGTGAGGGTTAGGGATATCGACTCTAAAATTCCTCCTCTTGAGTCAGTTCCCATAGTCAATGAGTTCCCCAATGTCTTTCCCGATAACCTTCCCGATGTTCCTCCCAAAAGAAAAGTTAATTTTGGTATCGATATCCTCCTCGATACCCAACTTATCTCTATTCTTCCATATCAGATGGCCCTGGCAGAATTGAAAGAGTTGAAAGAAAAATTAGAGGACTTATTAGAAAAGGGGTTCATAAAACCAAGTACTTCTCTATAGGGTTCTCCCGTGCTATTTGTGAGAAAGAAGGATGGGTCTCTTTGTATGTCCATAGACTACCGGCAGTTAAATAAGATTACCATTAAGAACAAGTACCAACTCCCTATAATAGATGACTTATTTGATCAATTTCAAGGGGCAAGTCACTTCTCCAAGATCGACCTTCGGTCCGGCTATCACCAACTATGGGTGAGAGAGTGACATCCCCAAAATAGTATTTCGAACAAGATATGGTCACTTTGAGTTTATGGTGATGAGTTTTGGGTTAATGAATGCATTGGAGGCGTTCATGGACTTGATGAATAGGGTGTTTAAAGCTTACCTTGATATTTTTGTGGTGGTCTTCATTAATGATATTTTGGTTTACTCTTGGGTTGAGGAAGAACATAAAAATCACTTAAGAGTTGTGCTTCAAACATTGAGGGATAGACAATTATTTGCAAAATTTAGTAAGTGTGAATTTTGGTTGAAGGAGGTTGCATTTCTTGGTCACGTAGTGTCTGGTGATGGGATAAAGGTTGATCCAACAAAATTGAAGGCAATCAAGAATTGACCTAGACCGTTGTCTCCTTCAGACATTAGAAGTTTCTTGGGTCTAGCCGGGTACTATAGAAGGTTCGTCAAAGGGTTTTCTTCTATCTCATCTCCTATGAAAAAAATGACCTAAAAGAAAGCAAAATTCATATAGACGATGAGTATAAAAAGAGTTTCCAAACCTTGAAAGATCGACTTACCTCCATTCCTATTTTGACTCTACCGAAAGGATTATGAGGGTTTTTGGTTTATTGTG